>NW_027112673.1:797405-874899 GCF_000696795.3 Halyomorpha halys | reverse complement strand
GAGATAGTTAGGATTAGTGGACTATGATCTGAAGATAGGTTATCGAGGTCCTCATAATGAAGCCAAAAGTATTAGTGCTCGTATTTTGTTGTATGTAAACTTATATTTATGGACTAATACTAATATGCTTGTATTATGTAATAGAGCCCTGACTTGACTTCAGTACTAATATTGTATTAGTACTTATAAATATAATAATATAATATTATTTGTATGATGTGATGAGGATGTGATCACACATATATCACATAATATAATAGTACTACTAATATATTATTGAAAATATTCAATTTTTCAGTAACGCACTTTACATTTTAGCAATTCACTATACAAACAATTTCAGTTGGAAAGAAGATGTATTCGATTTTTTGATTGTGCATATCTTGAAACGTTAAACATCGAATTTTTATGGAAGTTAAAGAGGTGGGAGGTTAATTTTTTTTTAGCGATTACAATCGTTTATTATTGAAAATACATGGCTCATAAACAAGCCCTTGCTTAGGCTTATGAGCCGTGGATTATGAGCATGTTATGACACCTTTTGGGAAGAAATGTAAATTTTGAATAATAATATTCATTTTATTTGTAATAAATATTATCGCTACAAACAAACATTAAGTTCGCGTCCGTGAAACTAATACGTGATACTAATAGATAAATAAAATTACCTACAATTTTATAGTTCAACATAATTTTTTAAATAACATTATCTTGAATTTTATTGTTTAATGAGCTATATTGGCTGAAATTTCTTTTTCTGAAGATATTTCATTTACTATAATTAATGGAAATGAAAAATCGTCTTTAATGGGGGAAGAATTATACCCTAAGAATAATGAAGATGCATGAAGTACACTTGTCTGGTAGGATATACATGTTGATACATTCATATACATATATGCCTACATACACATCTATATGTAAATATATATTTTCCTTCAATAAACATAAAAAATCAATAGCCAACAAAAAATTCAATTTGTCCTAATATCGTGGTTATATCTATTTTTTTTATAATGGTGTGTTTATGTGCTATCTCAATTCTATTTACTAGTTAAGGAAATGTTTACAATATTTTTTTTATTCATAAGTAATTTATTAATTCGGGTAAACCGAAGGAAGATTCTTTAAACATAAAGAATGAAGTAGAACTCCATGTTCATCTGTAGCATTCCGTACCACGGCGGTGTACTACGTGAAACACAACTCATTCCTATACATGAGCCATTCATATTCATGAGGTGGTTTAGAACAGCAGTAACATGCGGCATACTTAGGGACCGAAAAACGTCTCTGTATTTGATAATAGTAAGGTATAAAAAGAGGTACTAAAGACGGCTGTGAGCGCAGATCCAGTCGGAGAACTTCAAATGTCAAATGTTTTTAAATATACCTTTTGCTAATTTCAAGACTCAAATCAAACCGAACCCATGAGAATCTTAATTTTTTCATAAATATTTAACATGAAAACATTAATTAAAGTGATATACTGTAACAGAATCTTGTTCCCTAGCCCAGGTGTTCTCGATAGCAGCATCCTGATCAATACCTTAATGTACTGCGGTAGTTTCACAAGTATCTGAATAAAATAAATGAACGAACAAAAAAAAAATTTTAACTTCTGACAATATTACAAAATATATTTTGTTACTTGTTAGCTAATTATAAATAATTGTTACAAGCAATATGTGTTTGTTTAAGTAGAAATACGGATTGTTAACATTATCGGTATATTGAAAATTAATTTGACAAAGATATAATCAATGGTTATTATATTAATTATAAAATATTGTAAGTATAATTTCCATAATTTTATTTGAGATAAAATACACCAGTTAGCGGGCTGGTTTATAGTATTTAAAAAAATTATGGTTGATAAAATTACGGATTGATTGCCCATTGATTGCTTACAAAAAAATCGGAAATTGTCGATTTCCTATACATAATACATTTCTTTTTTTTACCTTCCTTAACATTTAGGAAAAATGTTTTTATAGTGAAAATTAATACCTTCCATATACTCAAGGCTTCTCTTGGGGAAGAATCAAATAACAAAAATGGTTAAAAAAGTAGTAAATAAGACTTGTTTTATCATCTTACTGATTTACACCAGGGAGTCATGGACTATATCCTAAAGACAAAGAAATCAAATCTTGGCAATGGAAATGAGGTACCGGAGGAAAATATAAGGGAAAACAAAAAGGGATAAAGTCGAATACTAGAATAAGAAGTAATTCGGGCGTAAAACTGGCAAAACAAAAACAAAATATAGGTATATATAGTTGACCGTAAAAATTGATATATAAGAAGATGGTCAGGGTTGCGGTCAAAAGATAAACAAAAATTTAGGAAAATTAAAAAAATTAGAAGAATAAATAGTTGTAAACTATTTTTGTTTCTCTTTTGACCGCAACCCTGACCATCTTCTTATATAAAAAAAAACAAAATAGGTAACAATGGTTTTACCAAGTAAAAAGAATGCAGAAGAAAAGAATGGTCGAAATAACGTACGAACGAGAATCGAAAGAAGGTCAAGAAGAATGCCAAGATGATTACGATGGTACTGTCATGGAGGCATTCAACAAGAAAGGAATGGACTGGAATAGACGAGGCCAGCTGGTGCAGGGTCAAGACTGATGGATCAAGCCCTACATGCAAGTCCCTCACACTGTTCTGCGGTAGAACAGGCATCATTAAGAAGAAGAAGTAAATAAATATAAGGCAATGGTAAGAAAACAAAAAGGAAAGTAAATATACAAATATTAATTTAGACGTTTATAATATTTTATGTAAACGGAACGAAAGGGAAACGGAAATAACGAATAGATTTTTATTTTGCATACCAGGGGTATGGAGAGAGGAATGGAAGGCCTGGAACGTTTCTAAGACGAATTTAATGAAACAATGTCTGTTCATCCTATCTCAGACATATTATGTACAAATCAGCCGCTAAATTATTGTGAAAATGTTATAGTACAATAGAATTAGTACTATAATATTAAAACATTTTAAAATAACATATACTACCAAAAAATTGACCAATTTTTTTTTTTCTAAAAGTCATAAAACATCATAATTCTAAGATTTTTTAAATATCATACTTATATACATATAATAATCAATAAGAATGCATTTATTACCTCACAAAGGACAGTACGGAGCAGTTTAAAAAGCCACCTGAAAACAAAAAACCAAAGATAAAATAAAATAATTCAATGCATCTAAATGTATAAAGGAACAAACAAGGTAATGAGCACATATTGAAACCATAATAATGCAAGCAAATTAGGAAATTGCCAGTTAGGTAACTAGCAGGGCGACTTGACCACTTAGCATTCACCCAGCGTGGTCTAAACTGCTCTGCATAACAAGGCATAGCCAAAACTCTCCTCACATAATTTTCGGATTTTTTTTTTTAGCACAGAAAAATAAAATACACTCTTAGAAAAATATTAATAATTTCAAGTTTTTTTAAATACTGAAGAGTAATTTTGAATAAGGCACTAGTAGATTTCAAACAAAAAACTGGTGATTTTCCCAAAATTGGGAATTTTCAAAGTTGACTTTCATTAAATAAAATGTAACTTATTTTGCAATTTTGTCCCCAAAATCAATTCTTAGCTTGTTCATTAGCATATAGTCAATAATTTTTATTTATAGATTTTTATTAGAAGGTCAGGACTACGGTCAATGAAAAACAAAATTAGTTTTCAACTCTACGTTGATTGCCAACGTTTCGGACCCCAATGCAGGTCTTCATCAGGGCTGGTGTCATATGGAGGTGTACACTACCAAACAAAGGAGTTTTAGTGTAGTGTAAACCTTTATCACAGCAACCCTGGGGAATACATACATTCAGGTTCGAAACGTTGGTCACCAGTTAATCGTTGAAAATTATTTTTGTATTTCTTGATTGCAGCCCTGACCATCTTCCACTAATTACATACGGCTAATCATTTACGCATTCTTGTAATTAATAAAACAAAGAAATTATGAATGTCGACATTTTATCAAGAAATAAATTATTTTTTGTATATTAATAGTTGTTCTTTTCACTCAGGTCCAAGAAAATTATACTATTATTGAAATAATCCAAAACGGAGAAAGAAAGAGACATACTTTGATAATTTTTATAATGAAATACGTAATATCCTACTACGTGGGGACTATGGAGGTCGTTCTTATGCCTCTGTGTTTTAGTAGTAAAATCTCATTCTTTTATGATGCATATAATGACAGTGTCAATTTTTAAAATAATTATGACAAAGGAATAACAATTTTGACTTCATCAGGTGACAACCGCGTTATCTATGACTTGAAAAAAAAATACAAAAGATCTTCCTATATAATATTAAGAGGTCTAGATAAACAAACCTAGTGGATAGTTTAGTTTTAATCTAAAATTAAAGTTATAAAAATTAATAAAGTTCTAAAAATATATAGTGATTTTGAGTTGAATTTGATGACCTGAGCAATTTAAAACATTGTTTTTTTAAATTTTGATGTGAGGTGTGAATTCATATTTAAGATTGTCCTACATACTTTCTCATTATTCGTTCCTTTCTCACTGACAGACTATTTAAAGTAAACCACAATGGTTCCTATTCATCCCTCTTCTTTCAGTCCGCTGGTGTTCCTCAGGATAGTATCCTCGGTCCCATTCTCTACACAATCTATACAGCAGATATCCCAACCAATCCTAACACTATCCTCACCACGTACGCCGATGACACATGTGTGCTCGCTGTTAATAATAAGCCTTTGATTGCATCTCTAACTCTTCAATCCCATATCACAGTCCTCGAAAAATGGTGTCGTAATTGGAGGATTAAAATAAATTCCAACAAATTCCATCAAATTACCTTTACCCTACGTCGTAAACCTACTGACTGCCCTACAGTATACTTCAATAATGTTGCCCTTACCCCTGTTGAACAGATTGATTGACAAACGACTAATCTGGAATCTTCACACAAGACTGAAAAGACAGGAAACTGCGCTTCGATTTCGACTATTACAGCACTTACTAGATAAACGGTCCAAACTTCCAATTCATTACAAAAGACTGATCTACATGACTATTATAAGGCCTATCTGGACATACGGCGTTGAGCTCTGGGGCTCCACTAAACCTTCGAATTCCTCTCGTATCCAATCCAAAATCCTTTGTAAAATCCTCAATACTCCTTACTTTGTTACAAATAAAATCATCCACAAAGACCTTAACGTTCCATTGGTAACTGATATAGCCCGAACCAGATATCAATCCTTCCATTACAAACTCCCTAACCACTCAAACCCATTAGTTGGTCTAATCTTGCTTCCCTTTTTATTCCGGACAATCCTCCGAGGCGTCTGAAAAGAAGATGACCTCGAGACCTTATAATGTAAAAATGTTTTTAGAGTGCTACCATTGGGTAGGTTCTCTACATGCTTGTACCATACCATTATAATTTCCTCAAATTTACTTGATGTATTTATGTCATTTGTAAATATCAATAAATAAAATAAAAAAAAAAAAAAAAAAGATTGTCCTAGAGTATGGCCTAATTGGCCAAAACGTTGGACTATTGATATAATAAAGAATGTTGAGACTTAATAAGGATACCATTTGATTTATTTAATGGAGTGATTATTACTTTAAATCATTATTATAACAGTTAATTAATTAATTTTTTTTTAAATATTTATTTATTGCTATTTACAAGTGTACATTATAATACATTTAGTAAATCTGATCTAAGTTAAATTGGAGTGTTACAGGCGTGTAGAGAAACTACCCATTGGTAGAACTCTAATGACATTTTACATTAGCTGGTCTCATGGCCATCTTCTTTTCAGGCGCCTCGGAGGATTGTCAGGAATGGAAGAGGATGCAAGATTAGAAACTAGAGGGTTTGATTGGTTAGAGAGTTTATAATGGAAGGGGTGATATCTGGTTCGGGCTAGATCGGTTACATGGGGAACATTAAGGTCTTTATGAATGATTTTATTTGTGACAAAGTAAGGAGCATTGAGGATTTTACGAAGGATTTTGGATTGTAAGGATTGAGTACGAGAGGAATTCGAAGTTAATTAATATTACAATTATTATTTTAATATAACACAAGGCAAGTTGTAACATTCAATTTACCTTCCCCTACAGGACGTAAAGTGGAAATATATAGCTCGTTCAGCCCGCATGTTGAAAGAACAGAAACCCGTGCGGAATAATAGTCATTTGCATGAGAATCGCTCGTCACGAATAGATTTCAGAGTATACTAACATCTCAGAATATTCAATCATTAACAGTATGCAGTATAATGGAAGCGTAGAAGTATAACGCGAGAGAGATAAATTTTATTGAATGCAGGGGACTCGTAAATGACATATACTTAGTTAAGAAAGTAAATAAAATATAAATTTTATTTATTTTTAATACTTTCTATTATTACTATTATTTATTAAATAATTCCAATTGTATCCTTGTTTAGTCTCAACGTTTCGGGCAATTCGGCCATTCTCACATCACATCAAAATTTAAAAATGTTTTGCAGGCTATTCTGCCCAAGTCATTAATTAAAAGACAAACACACCCTATTTTTCAAAACCCCATCAATTTTCAATTAATCCAAACTATTTGTTTGAATATTGTCCTTGAGGATGGCCGAAATGGCCGAAACGTTGGACTATTGATATAATAAAAAGTGTTGAGACTAAACAAGGATACAATTTGATATATTTAATAAATAAATACCAGTCTCAAGAGATTGAAAAAATTATATTTAAATTACTATTTTTTTTTTTTTTTTGGCCGACTCCCATTAGAGTCCTATACTGCCTAACCATGGTTGGGGGGGGGGGGTCAAAGTTCTTCATTTTGTGGGACCGCCACGCAATGAAAAAGACCGGATTCGAACCGGTACCGCCAATAAACATCAAATTGGTAAGACTGTGTCTTAACCACTGAGCTATGGGCGGCCCAAAATTACTATTATTATTATTATTATTATTATTATGTATCACAAAATATTAGACCTTCAAGAGAATCTTATCAGTATATAATGCTCTCAGAAAAAAAATAAAAATAAAATAAAAGTATAACTGGGAACACTTGACCAAATGGTCATGAAATCCAATTAACTATTTAATTAAAGAACTCAATGAGCATGCAAATATACAACATACGACCAACAGTTCATCGCATGATAGCATTTTGTTTACGAGTGGAAGAGCACTGGATTCTCTAGTACTCCCATTTCTCTCTAAATTATGGCCATGCGTAATTAAAAGTCGGCTTGGTTTTAGAAGAGAAAGTAGGAAAAAAGTGGTGATTATACGACCAACAAATACGAGTTGAGAAATTTTCACTGCGAACAGGTTAATTGCTACCGTTTTAAAGACTTTACAATTGGTTGTATTACAGAAAACAATTTTTTTTCCTTGTTTTATAAATTGCGGTTGTTACAAAAAATATGGTGAAAAGTCTTATTTTACATTAAACGATAAATAAATTGCTGCTTCGATAATAACGGAGCTCTAGAGCGTTGGAATCTCCTACGGCACTTCGTCACTGAATAGTACCATAATAACAATTAACTTCATTGCTAATTTGGAACATCTACTATACTAAATAGATAATTTTTTAATGATGTGAGATAAGTTTTCTCACATCATTAAAAAATTATCTTCTGTATAGAAATAATTATATGGGATTCCTGAAGGTAGGAAATAGAATATATTGTTTTAAAACTGGTTAATCGAACATACATCCAAATAAACAATTGTATGTGCTTATTGTGGTGCGATTTTAATAAATGAGTTTCAAATAGTGCTGTCTTTGCCCAACGTGAAAACTGGGCCCAGATGCAGGGCGACGTGATCTATAGGATCTTCTAACTTTTCTGATCGATCTTTTAAACGCAGAACATACTTTTTAAAAGTAATTTCAACCTTTCAACCTTCAACAAATAATATATAAAATAACGATTTATTTTTGTTGCTAAACTATTTTTTCTAATCTGAGGAGACAACATTTCTTGATCATGAGAGATAGTTGACCGTGGATGACTTATACGAGGAGAAGATGGTTGGGGTGCGGTCAAATTAAAACACAAATAAGTTGAAATAACTTATTTAATCGTGCCAACGTTTCGGCCAGAATTTCTAGCCTTCATCAGGGCTAAGAATAGAAAAAGATAACCAATGAATACAGAAAAAAAATATAAACAGAATAAGAGTGATGAGAGAAGTGGAAAATCAAATGTATACATCAGTAATTGAATAAATAGGTAAAATAATATAATTAAGGAAATAAAATAAAAATTAAGTTATATAATGCAAAGAAATATGAATATATTAGTTTATTAATAATTTAAAAATTAAAATTATGGAAAGAAAAATAAAATTGAGAGAAATAAAATATATGTAAGAAATGAAATATGTAACCATAATAATAGATAATAATAATAGAATATTTCTGGAAGTGCACGGGACTTCCACAGCGTTCATGGACCTATGAACAATAAACTTTCAGCTGAATGGATGATCGGACACTATTTCAGAGAAACTGGCATTTATGGACATAACTTTAACTATAATGGATGATAAGACCAAAAATAATTAGAAGATAATTCATTCTTACTTTTACGCACTAAACCCGAAATCCGGTAGGAATTTGTATTTTACCCTTGTTTCTTCTTTCGGTATGGTGTAACGATGTCATTTCATTTCCTTCCAATGTAATCTAATGACATTTCAGGGAGTTACTTTGATTTTTTATCAATATAGTTTGAGTATGTCTAATATTATTATTAATCACCGGGCGATGGGGTTCACCCGCTATTTGTATATTTTAAAAACTAAAATTAAATTAGCCTATTGAATGACTTATGATATTTTATCGTCAGGAGGTTGAACTAGGCAAAATTTTGTAAAATGATTCATTTCCAAATAGTAAGCTAAACTATTTATTTCTCCTTCCCTCTAGATAGCTATGCCGGGAAGTAAAAATATAATGTTTGCCCTTTTATAGTCATTTTTAAAAGTAATGCGTGATCTCAAGTTCTACTCGACCATTATAAAAGATGTCAGGGAACTATGTGCACCTTTCGGCCAAGATCTCCGGGTTCTTCGTCCTTTGTAGGGTCTGTTCCCTCGCAGTTGTTATCTGGTTAGGACCCAGTCGATCCCTACTGTCTTCGGCTCCATGCCAGTACTGGTGGCACTGCTGCCTGCTACCAAGATGCGATTCTTCACCGCGCACGAACAGTCTTGGCAGTAATGTCCTCGAGGACTCCACTTTTAGTCTCTCAGGCCTGTCGGCTACTTCCCTGGTTTTGAATGAGGACCAGTCTCTAGGTCTTTCCTAGCTAAAGGTACTACCTCTCCTCAGAAACTTGAAGCTAAAACCATTTCTTTTATTTTTGCTAGTAGGAACACGCCATAAATTTGAGCTCTCTTGATCTTCTGTAAAGACGTCTTATTAACAATTTTTCTGAGCATACTATTCTGAAAAAATTGTAAACGCTTAAATGTCGATAGCAACAAATTAATAAGCATAGGTGCTCCATAACTCCATAAAGTAGTGCCGGTCCAGTTATGCATTTATAAATAGAAGGTTCAGACGAAGATGCATGATCCTGGAGATTAATAAGTGATGCAGCCTGGTTGCTTTAGCTCGCACCGAATTTAATTTTTTATTCAAATGCACCAAAAATATCATGTGTCAAGAGTTATGCCAAGAAAGTCAGTTTCTTTGAAATAGCGATCGAGCATCCATTTAGCTGAAAGTTGAAGGCATGGTCTTCTAATATTTTTGAAAGAAAAATATGATACCATTCCTTTATTCCACAATAACTTTCAATGTTCATATTGGCTCGTCAACAATCCTTTGGCATGCACTTTTGTCTTGGTTTAGCACCCTACAAGGATTGAGGCTGTCATCTGCAAAATAATTAACGGTAACTTTTTGGTATTTCGCACCAACAATGCTAGATATCTACACGGAAAAGATTATCTGAGATAAAACCGCTCCTTGAGGAACTTGCTTTGAATAAGTATCTTTTCACCAACCTTTAATACTAGAAAAATTATCTTTTCTTTAACATTAAAAATAATGCTAATAGCGATTAGATTAGTATTTGAGAATACAAATTGTTTATATCAAGTAACATTGAAAAAATTGCTAAAACTGTGAATCGAAGGGGGATCAAACATTCTTTTGCGTGTGTATCCACCTTTATATTTTAAAAGATTTTTTGTAAGAACACGTTATTTAAATGTAGGCAACATCCTCAAGACAGAACATAAGTAAAAACATTCAATTCTTCATTGTTCGTTTTTCACTAAATACCTTGAAACAGTTGTAATTGAGACGGAGGTGTGATTCGGATATGGATAGGGAAGATCTTAAGAACCGGCTGGCAATTACAGTTCTCCGGAGTACCTCACGTGCCTCGTAATTATCATGAGAAGAGTTCCAGCAGTGCCTCAAGATTACACTCCGGAAAAATACTAATCTCATGCTTAGAATATTCTTCTGGCTTATCTCATCGATTCCATTCCCTCTTTCCACTCTACATTTACGACAAGCTATGCCGAACTTCAAGAATCTAGGTCCTTATCTTGGCTCAATTACTCGGAAAAAACTTCAATACCTAAATCATCTTTTAAAAAGTACATTATTGGAACTGAAGGTTCAGATATTGAAGTAGTTAAATAATAAAAAAAATATTTTGAATAATAATTAGCCAAACAATATTTTTGCAAAACACCATTGATGATCATGCAAATATAAATACAATTATTTAGATGAAACGTTTAGGAAATAGAGGATTGCGTGGTTTGCATCAACTGACGTCATATTATGACAACTTGTTAATATTTTTTAGCTAATCCTTGTTAATAGGATTTAAAAATTAAAAATAGTAATTTTTTAAATAAATATAATAAATTATGAATTAATCAAATATTTTAATTTGAAATTCAAGATTGAAGCGTCCTAATTTAAAAAAAAAAAAAACAACCAAGAAGTGCAAACGCACATTGTTTTAATAGAGTACTGTAAATTAATGTGAAATTTAGCCATATCAGTGGAAAATAAGCCGATTCAACAAAAAGTGATCTCTGGTGATTTTTTAAAGGTATATTTTCCCGATTATAGTTTGTGATAATGGTCCACTGAGAGGACAGTAACAGAAAAACATAATATATTTTTTTAAGGGTTTCTAATACTCAATATGTCAAGTATGACGTACAAAGGTAATAAAACGAAAGAGAGGTGTAAGAAGGTAATTTTCAATCCAGGTCTCATGTTATTTAATATTTTAAATAACGTATTTAATTTATTTATTTGTTAATTGTTATATTTTATTTCAACTTTTCAATAATTTGAATATCTAATAAGTTGTCTATTTCTGCTAATAAGTCAATATCTCGTTACTGCAATGAATTAATACAAGTTGAAAGTGTAATGAAAAAAAAAAATTATTTATTATTCTAAGAAAAAAATATGTTGCCATGTGATTTTTAATATTTATAATATATCTCAATGTGAACAGTAGTTTTTGGTTTAACCATATATTCTCCAACTTATGACAGGAAAGACGGTTCATTTTTTGTTTAACCCCAACTTGGTCATTCATGAAATACGAGGCTTATCTACACTCTATTCTTACCAAAGAGGGAGAGTCGTTTTCATTTCGTGAGACCGCCACGAAATAGAAGTTCCCTTCACTAGATACGGCCCAAGAAAAGATATCCTATATATTACCAACCCTATTCGAGTAAGAAAGTCGAAATAAAAGTCAAACCGCCTAGACCGGATTCGAACCGGCTCTGACTTAGATAATAGCATGCTAAGTTACTAAATCATCATATTCGGCCATTACATATCTATCTGCACTAAATGCACCCGAATATGTGACCTCAAAAACTGGTACAATCTTACCTTATTTTAAGATATACGAGGTGTTCAGAAATCACATGGGTAACATAAACTAAAGAAAATTTAACTTTTCGTAAATATTGTGAGAAAGTGCCTGAGAAAGATGTTGCACAACTAAATCCAGCCAGCCACTTCGCAGCCTCATTCCAATTCAGTTAACAGGCTAATTAGTAATGTAACAGGTCAATGAACTATCGATTTGTTAGTGATATTACTACCATCACGTAGCTGGTCGATTGGAGTAAATGCCTAGAGCTAATATTTATTAAAAAGGTAAACATGATACAATTGTTTACTTTTATCGGCCCAAATAAACCGTAGTAATCAACAGTTATGTTTACATAGTTTAATCTAAATGGTATAAATATAGCATTACAATAACCGCTCTTGAAATAGATAAGAGTTTACGAATGAACGGTTTAAAGCCACTTCAAGACAAAAATCATTGTAATATACTTCCTATTTATGTCAAGAAAATAAAACCATAGTATTGATTATTTTCTATTCTATATATTTCATATAATGTCAAAATAATTTTTATATAACATAAAAAAAAAATCAGAAAATATATAAAACATAGGCATATTTTATTTTTTTAATAGTTACAAATTTATAATTCATTATGAAATAGAGAAAAAACAATTTTATCTGAAAAGAATAAAGAAGAGAAATATGCATATAGCAACAATAAACACCAGTGACGCGGTAAGAGGGATGGGCTGGGATCTCAAAGAGCTCTGCTCTACCCCTCACACGTGGAAGATTGTAAGGAGATTGGTTGGAGTGTGGGCTCGGGGATCCTCAGCTTGATAGTGTAAATATTGTATATAAAAGTACAAATGTGACATAGTGATTATTTTAATTTTATTATTGTTATAAGTATTATTATTTTTTGTTTTCATGTACATAGTTTGATTTTTATCCTTCTGTTTATATATATTTACGGAAAGATTTAATTTATTTTTATGTAATTATTTATTTATTTTTTCATTTACATATTTATTTTATTATTTATTTAATTTTTATTATTATTTTTTATTTTAACATGAATATGATCAGTTATCACTAATACCTATTGCCCAACAATGGCAGATTATAACATTTATCAATAAAGTTTTAAATTTAAAAAAAAAGTAATAATAAAAATATTTCGTGAAGTAAATTTCTAAATAGGCAATTTTGGAATAGGAAGATAGCACCGAATACATTAATTTGAAGCAATGACGAAAAGCAAGGAATTATGCAGCCTCAGTACGAACCTATCTATCTTTAAGGTTCAAAAGAAGTTATTATTATGGCAGCCAGTCCATCCAAATTATTACATCCAAGGTTTCACATAAAATGACCAGTTAACCCCTTCTCCTGTATAATAAATTAAAATTAGGTTTTACCCGTGCTTAATTCATGCGTTATTTTAAAAAAAAGTTTAGATCTTTAAAGCACATGTATTTGTAATATTATTTCTTATTGTGTTTCAAAATATTCTCACTCACTCAGTCACTGTTGGGCGCTACAGTTCTTGTAGGACCTGGGCCCCTGCCACCATTCTTTCACATGCCTCGCGGTCCCCAGAGCAAAACTCCTCCAATTTTCAACTCCCATTCATCGCAAAGCCACCGGCGCCTGGGTCTGCCCCTTTTCCTTTTTCCTCCTGGTGCACCATTTAGCATCCTTTTAGGTAGCCTGCAGGGCTCCATCCTTTCCACATGTCCCAACCATCTTAGCCTGCTCTTCTCTCCCAAACCAGTAGAGCTCTTATATTTTCCTTGGTTATGCTTCACTGCCATACATTACCACTGGCCTAATTATTTTTTTGTACAACAAAACCTTTGCTTTCCTGGAAAGACTTTTGTATCGGAGAGTTTTCCGCAGGACATAGAAACATCTGGTTCCTGCTACCATTCTGCACTTCTAAATTATTGTTCTCCGTCACAACTCTTCCCAGGTACTTGAAAGTACTGCTTCACAGCAAAGTAGCTTCAAAATATTTATAACTCAATAATTTTAGACATGAAAATTGGAAATCAATTGATATGTTGTCTCACATATTGAGTACATTTTTCAATGTCTTTGTTTGCAATTGTTTTAGAAGAGTTTTGGAATATGACTGCGTAATTTGAGATATACAACGTGCTCGGGGTCTAGTCTTTAGCTCAATAATTGTTACATAAGTAAAGGCGGGTAGACTAAACATATTGGATAGAATCATTTCCAGTATCTTGAGCTCGACTTTTTTTAAAACAGTCTAATCTAGTTGAATAATCATAATAGAAAAAAGCTGTAATGTTAACAGTAAATTGTTAACTCATTTAAGCTAATCTTAACACAGTATGCCCAAAGAGTACTATAGTACTTTGAGGAGGATCAGTCCCATGAGTAAGGTCAAGGTGGCTATCGTTTGAATTAGGTTTGCTCCGTGCCTAATTCGTGTGCACGGTAAAAATGGTTCATTTTTAGGTTTTAAAATAAAGGGCTCAACTTAGAAATGTAATTGGGTTTTGATGTCCGCACCAAAATTTTTAAACCCAATTAGAACCGTCTCGACGACTTGCGTTTTTGAAACCTCAAACTTTTTTGAATAACATTTATTAAAGTGAGTAAGAATTTAAGAATCGAAACTGAGATTGGTCACTTCACCATGACATTCCCTTTCGTTTGATACCTAATTTGACCAATTCCATCGCTACTGAAGGCCAAAAAAATGATCGATCGTACCAATGGATAACACCGTATCACGGTGCTAAATAATTCTATTGATGTAATCCTAATATATTTTAAAAATAAATTATTATTATTATCAATTTATTATAGTTTGCTTCACGTTTCATTTAATAATTTTTTTTTATCTCTATTATTTGCTAGATAAATTCCAAGGGTAACAATTTTGAATAAGAAAACAAGTACGTAAAATTTAATAGAAACTGGAAAAATACTAAACATCGTTCAAAAACTAATAAAAACTTACCAAACCAAATCGTTGATAACAATGTACCCCTCTCATTCGTGAACGAGCCTTGAGTCACGAAGCGGGAAAACAAAGAGCAAAGGCGGGAGTCTACTGAGGTCAACGAACATATAACAGTAGCGTCGTTAACCTCCTTGTCTTCATTGTCATCACGGCCCTCCATCCAGACATTGACTAGTCGAAGTTGTTAAGAAAATACAGATCTTGGAGTTCAATAGATGGGTGATATGAATAAATTGATAGGGAATTTATTGCATTTATAAATATAAGGTACAATTATAATATATACTATAACAAGTTTATATTTTTGTTCCTCGTAGGTGAAAGATAATAAGTCCTATTACACTAAATTTGCAAGAGAGCAGATGTTTCCTCGCAGAATAAATGTATATTTTGTATTTTTTTTTTACATAAAAATCCCATAACAACTGGTCTATAGTTAAATAATTAGAGTCTGGTAGACACGTTTTTGTGTCTGCCACTACCTCGATTGTATAGGACACTGTTACACATTCCCTGACGTTTACAGGCAAACAATTTCAACGGATATATTTGACCTTACAATTCTTAGAGGAAGGAGGATAATGGAGGAGGTAAGCTGCCAAGAAAAGTGAACCCAAATAGACGGGCCTTAAGATGAACTTCGGGGGCGTGACAGAGGAGTAAGAGCTTCTGTTCGGTAAATATAACTATTAATCACAACTTAGACCTCTATTCAGAGATTGCGGACAACTGCCCTCGTCTTGGCTTTACTTTACCTCTGAACGAATACAACCCTCTATTATTATTGACTCTCCGACATTAATAAGTAACTACAAAAATTCTTTTGTTTTGAGCCCAAAAACCGACAAATTCAGGCCCTCAGTCTAAACATCACATTAACATTTATGTGCATGTAGAAACAGACCGTAGTTTGAAAAATTTTTACATGCACTGATAAAAATTTTTTTTTTTAAACTTTATTTAATTGATAGGTAATACAATCAGCACTATTGTGGGCAATATGTAATAGTGATGAATGATCACACTAAAATAAAATAAGAATGAAATTAAATAAAATAACTGAAAGAAATAAAAAAAAAGGACATAAAAATAAATAAAATCTCTCTTAAAATATATACAAATAGAAGAATAAAGAAAATTAACATAATCAAGCTATGTGTATGAACTAAAAAAAAAAAAAATATCCTCTAGTCACATTCACACTCTTATATACAATATTTGCACTATTGACCTGAGGATCCCTGAGTCCACACGTGTGAGTGGTAGAGCAGAGCTCAAAAGATCCCAGCGCATCCCTCTCGCATCTCTGATAGTGAGCCAATGGAGGTTGAGCAAGTGCGCTAAAGCCGCAAACACTCAAATTGAGTGGAGAATCTGACCATTGCCAGAACTCTAATTGTCCATTTTTATTTTACAATGTCTCTTGACCGCTGCCGTTTCAACCTTTTAGGTGGATTGTAGGGATGGGTGGAACTAGATAAGGTTTGAACCAAATGATTATGATGGTCGGAAAGGTTTATGTGGAATTTTGAAAATATGGTTGGTATGAGGTCAAGAACAAAAGGGATATAAAGGTCATGGTGTAGTGTTGTAAAAAATCTGAAACTCTTTGCCATCAATGAAGTACTGTTCCAACACGTTCGGCCACCGTGACCTGGCTTAAAATTAATACTGAATATACTTTTTCCAGGATCGATACTTAAGAACTTTACAAGAAGGAATTAGTAATGATCTAATAAATTACTCAAGATCACAATTGAGATTATGTAAAATCTCCTCCGTATAGCTCGTTACGTGGATTGGTTAATAACATAAGGAAGCAATGCTCTTCGATTAGGTTTACCTAATCAAAATTAATAATTACACTATGTCCTAGAGAACAATAGAGCGTAAAGAAATAATTAGCGTTATGTACGGTTAATTAGGTTGTTGATGAGATATTACATTGTCCTGAGAACCGATGAGATTGCACTTGAGCGAGCGAAGACCCCCCAGGCACAAGAACTAAAACTCGTCAAACTAGCTAATAACATTTTATTGCTTGTAGGTAATGGGCTATTGTCAGCTGTGATTTAATACAGGTATAACTGAATATCGGGGTATATATTTATATATTGTTTGTTTATGAAAGAAACACTCGACACTAATAAACAAGCTAATAAATATTATTTTTATTTCTTACATGTCATTAATGGATATTTTGCTAAAGAGAGTTTTCATTAATGAGAGTAACCATTGCAAATAATCATCAACAAAAAAGTTTGAAATTTAGATTGTTAAAATTAACATCCATTGAAGAATGATGTCAAAACAGGAGAATAATAACAAATCTCGCCAGATCACCTTTACTCTCCGTCATAAATCTCTACCCTACCTGTCCTCCAGTATCTTTTTTAAATATCCAAATAACACCTGTTGAACTTATTCGCTACTCCTTCTTGGCAAAAGACTGAAATCCCCATACAAGACTGAAGCGACAAGAAACTGGTCGTAGATTTCGATTACTACAAACAACTACTATATACTATGTATATAATCAAACCAATTTGGTCATACGAAATTGAGCTCTGGTGATCTGCCAATCCATCAAATTCCTCCCGGATCGAATCCTTACAATCCAAAATCCTCCGTAAAATCCTTGATTCTTCTTTTACGTCACAAATAAATTCAACCACAAAGACCATAACTTCCCTTTCGTTGCAAATTTGGACCGAAATAGATATGTGTTCTTTCATTCCAAACTCCTTACCCATCCTAATCCATTAGTTCTTAATCTTTCATCTTTAACAATCCCCAATAATCCTCCAAGGCGCTTGAAAAGAAGATGGCCACGTGACCTTCTAATTTAAATTAATGTTTGAAGTAACACCATTGGGTGGTTCCTTCCCAAGATTATCAAGTGTAAAAAACATTCCTCATATTTACTTATTGTATTTTTGTACAGTTGTAAATTTCAATAAATAAATAAAAAAACGATTATTAAAATTGAGGAGGAATATAAATAATTGAAAAAAAAATATTCTTAACACAAACATAATTTGAGTTATTCTCTCAACAATTTTTACTTCTCGCTAACGTCTTCGGCCATTACTATAGAGACCTTAATAATTATTTTTTCTTAAACTCTGTCTATCAACAATAACACAATATTTTCACAGCTTAAAATTGATGTATCAGGATTAAAATTTTATTTTCTAATATATATGTGGATAATCTCAAGAAAAGATGATTAAATAAAAAAAAAAGAGATGAGATAAATATATTTGATCAATCTTTTAGACTATGGAACTGTATATTCAATTTTTTTTAATAATATTATTTGCATACAAAAAACACTGCATAAAACTGCATTTATTTGGAGAAGACTTGAGAGAAATGGACAATCATGAGCACTGCCACAAAACCACGGACTAAGCGGTCATCACTGAAACCAGTAATAAACAAAATAAAGAAGAAGAGATTGAAGAAGATGAAGAACTTCACGTTTAAAGACATGTATACATTTGAAAATCAGGGAAAATGCATTCTGTGCTCTTAAGAGCCCAAACTTCAAAGAATTAAATTGTTTTTAACTTCAAAAAAACTAAATTTAATGAATCTATAATTCTAAAAATTGAATTTCCAGGGTTACCGCTATGCTTGCACATCAAAATAGAGAAACAAAAACTACTCTTTGAGTTTTTGTTTCTTTTTTTGCAAAAGTGATGGGGATTTAAGGTGGGCGAAACATGGATTTATGAATTTCCTTATCTTATCTATAATACTTCATGATGACTGATGAAAAGATTGCTTATCATGAAAACGCTGCCGACTCAGCTCAGAATGATGAATGACATGATTACGACTGACAGCAGTGGACAGTTTTAGTTTATGTCATCCTCACGACATCGCTCATTACTCTCAAGCGGTCGGGGCAATTTGTCTCAATCTAAAAAAGCACTTGGCAAGTCTCTTTTCCAAGTGCGTTACAGGCACAATCAACTCCATCAACCTTCATTGTTTAAACAGCAATGTGTGAGAACGTGGGCACAAAGAACTGGCCTAAATATTGGTTAAATGAACAATTTACTTAAATATTAATAATAAAAGTTAAAAGAAATATCTTATTTTTTTTACACCAATTTCATACCAAAACATAATCATCTTTGGATTTTATTATGACAAAAAATCAATACCAAATTAATAATAAAAACCGCCGAAATTCGAAAAGATCTACAAAAAGCTAAAGAAAATAAAGTGCAATATTAAAAAACTGTATATTTGAATTGAAGTAGTGTATCTTATCGAATTTATACATAATTAATTTATGTGTTAAAATTTAGTTATATTATAAAATACTAATCTATAAAAATAAACTTAATCAAGCAATTTGTTGTACTCTTGTACCAAATAATTGTGGAAATATATTCAAAAAAATGAGTTGTCTTGGAACAAAAAAAGGGAGAAATTTCAGTTTTTTTTTTTTCATTTTAACACTAAAAATATTAAGCCTACCTATAGATCAAAGCAGGAAAAACTGCAAACACTAATAAAAATCGGTTGATGCACCAAAGACTATTGGACTATAACTTTAATTAACACAACAATGGAATATTTATTTGCCAAACTCATCCCAATCATAATTCAAAACGAAGCAAAACTAATCTCTACATTATCATAAAGATTTTATCAACTGATCTCAACTTCATGAAATGGAAAGGTCCTCGTCACATATGAAGTATGAAGTGATAGTAAAGAAATCATAAAATAAAATAATCATACGCAGAGTAGTGATAGTTATATAAGGGAAGATACAGACTATATGAAAAACTATTTACAACTTAGACTATAATGTACGATTTGTATCTCCTATGAGTTATATATTATATTCCAAATATGTATTATTTATGTATATTTGGAAATATTAGAGTGTCCATCGTCTTTTTGAGATCTTTATGCACAAAATGTCTATTTTTTTGGCCAAATCTTGATGTATTTAAATGTTTATTCATTTTATTATATTATCCTTCTTTAATTTATGGTAAAAAAGTCTCCTCAATATGAACTTGTTATAGAGAACGTTCAATATTGTGGTTTTTAACTTGGATTCCCAGTCTGTCTCTACCCCTTCATTCTTCCGTCTGACTTTGTTGTGACTAGTGGAAAGAAATTGGAAATGTGACACTCAAAACCTTATTTCGTCAAAGCCACAAATGACAAGTGTTGATTGTTATTACTACTCCTTGTGAAATAAACATTTAAACCATTTATTTATACATGTGCATTATCAACTCATGGTATTTATAAAGCCACAAGTACTGTATGATAGTATAAATATACTGAATAGGATAAAGATGTTATTTATACAAAATGCACATGGTACTAATATTGTGGGATGTTGAAGGATATGATAAAACCGTAACAAATGGAAACTATACCTGGAATCCGTTACGAAACCTGAGTCATGATTATAGGACCGGCTTGTCTTGATAAAGGACCATGGATGAGTCACAGGTCGTGAATGCGACTTAGCGTGCACAGGACGGTAGGTCTACCGAGTCCACTGAAAATTACATGGTGCACAGGCCAGGTGTTTTAACACTTCGTGAATCATTCGTATTTGATGAAAAATAATAATTAATAATAAATTATAGATAACAATAATCATATGGTTCAACAATTTGGTGTCCTATACGAAATGTCCTATTTCACATTTATACCTTCGTACATCGAACAATATTGTGTGAAGGTTATTAAAAAACGTAATTAACTTTCGTAGAATAAATGCATTATTGATAAAATAAATTTATATGAGAGAAAGTTAAAATAACTGGGTGAACAGCAGCTTTGATTTCCGACGAAACATTATACTGCGTAGGCATCTGGTTCTTGAGGTACTTGAACATGAAGGAGAGCTCTTATCTTATATTTCAAAAGAGAAATTTTCATGTTAATTTTGTTATACCTATCTGTGTAATAATATTTTAAACTGAATCTAATAGAGTACTAGCTATAACAAAAAAAAAAACAACAACTTTGAATAGGTAAATAAATAAATACATAACAGAACAGTAGAAACGCACAGCATTTTTTTTTTAACACCTTAAAAAAACAGAGCTCCACCAGGGCTAAAAAGATACAAAATAACTAAAAATATTTTGCCATGGTAGGATAATAAGTTACCAAAAGATAATATACCAATTTGTATATAATTTCCATTTCACTTATTTTTACATAATGTTAATCCTGGCTTTTGATCGAGTCTTGCACCCAGGACTGCTGTACAAGATCCGTAAATTCCTACCCCCTACATACTTCCTCACTATGCTTTCTTATCTCTCCGACAGATTATTTCAAGTAAATTACAACAGCGCTTATTCATGCCTATTTCCTCAGTCCGCTGGTGTACCTCAGGGTAGTATCCTTGGTCCTATCCTGTATACAGTTTTTACAGCTGACAACCCAACCCATACTAATACTGTCCTCACCACGTATGCCGATGAAACATGTCTATGGTCAGTGAACAATGATCTTTACATTGTACCCCAAATCCTCCAATCCCACATCATCCTTGAAGAATGGTGCCAAAACTGGAGGATTAAAATAAATAACAATAAATCCCACCAAATCACATTTACCCTTCGTTGTGAACCCATGACCTCTCGCCCCACAGTATCTTTTAATAACACCCCACTTATTATTACACCTTTCGAACAGATCCGTTACGTAGGACTACAGCTGGACAAACGACTGACATGAAATCCTCATACAAGACGGAAAAGACAGGAGAATGCCCTTCGATCCCGACTTTTACAACATTTACTAGACAAACGTTTTAAACTGCTAATCCATTACAAAAGACTGATCTACATGAATATTATAAGGCCTATCTGGACATAAAGAGTAGAGCTTTGGGGCTCCACTAAGCCATCAAATTCCTTCCGAATCCAATCCTTACAGTACAAATTCCCTCGTAAAATCCTTAATGCTCCTACTTTGTCACGAATCAAGTCATCAGGACCTCAATGTTTCATATGTTACCGATTTGGCCAGAATCAGATAGCAAGCCTTCCATGATAAACTTCCCAACCACCCAAATCCACTTGTTTCTAACCTGGCTTCTCCTTCATTACCTAATAATCCTCCAAGGCATCTGAAAAGAATAAGGCCTCGAGATCTTCACTTCTAGAAATGTTATTGGAGTTCTATATGGTTAGATTCTCCATATGTTTGTATCATGTCACTATGTCACCTACAGAAAATTTCCTTATTGTATATATTTTTATAAATATATAAAATTATGTAAATAACAATAAATAAATTGTTAATCCTACCTTAATTGACCTTTTTGTATCTTATTATCTTACCATGTCAAAATATTGTCAGTTGTTTCGTATCTTTTTAGCCCTGGTGGAGCTCTACAAAGTGGTGCGAAACGTCGGCAATAAATAGCTGTTAACTATTTTTGTTTTCTTTTGACCGCAGCCCTGATCATCTTATACATGATTTTAAATAAATTTAACTTCTAAAATGATATATCGCACATAATTAGTAAGTTTTATCCTAATTAATATGATTAATTATACACATAGCTTAAAGTGCTGATACACATTTCCCAAACTATCGCCAATTCCATATAAATAGGTCATTTGGATTGCCTGATACCGTGGTAGGCACAAATCAAAAGGAGTTTGGACAAGTGCTTGTGCTGAATCCACAGATTTGTGCTCACTAGTATTGTTTAAGAATTTTAAGCAAATATATTTTTTCGTTCTTCGTGTTTCAATTGATTGGTAGTTTTCAGATAAATCATAATGCATATAACCAATGATATATGATTATACTACATGACACAAATGGCTCAGACCATTATAGTCAATAAAAGTAATAGACCGTTATAGTTATAGATTGATAGTTTTGACGATCAATAGATCGTCAAAACTATAATAGTGCTTCATATCCAAATCGGATTATAGGACTGCTCTAAAGATTTAAAACGGTTACTGAACACTAAAAATAAAGTATTTTCCATGAAGAACTTATCGAGTGAGGTAATAAGCGAGTTACAGTCAAGTTTACGAGGGTTATACAATTGTTATCTGTCCAATGAGCTGTGTCAAAAAGAAGACATTATTGCTGTTATGGCTGAAATTTGTCATCCATTAAAATGTTAACTGCTTATACACAACTTATGAAATATATATCTGTATATAGAATCGAATGAGACCTCCTCCAGGACGATAAAGACAATAAACGAATGTTATGGTTGATTTCAGGTTAAAAACACTTTTTTTTTTTTTTTTTCAAAGATGTTTATTAAGTACAAACATCGATAATAACGCCGAGAAAATGTCTCGGGGCGTCGGACGTCGGTGGGCGCCGCAAGTCTAAATTGAGAAACATTTTTATATCTTGTATAATAATAAAAACAATCGAATAATTCGAAAAAATAAATCAAGTCGGTATTGTTCTAAATAGAAATATTTTTTTTTGGATAGTAAAATAATATTAGAAGGTTATTTGTTAGTGGTATATTCATTCATAATGTTCTAAATAGAAATATTTTTTTTTGGATAGTAAAATAATATTAGAAGGTTATTTGTTAGTGGTATATTCATTCATAATCGTAATTCATACATGTTATCACATTATGTCCTTCTAGTTTCTTCGCGTTACCGCCTATCATTCTCTCTCCTCTCATTGATACAGGTCGGTGTCTGGGCGTTGTCTCTGGTGCTATAGTAATGCACTAATATTCGAAAAGCCCGATGCGAAACTTGATATCTTGTTTAATAAAACTAATTAATCTTACATTCTCAAAATATTCTACCTCGGCATTCAATTTTCACAACGCAAAGCAGTGGCTTTGAAGCAAAAAGGGGCCTTTCTAAATAATAAAAACGGGAAAACAAATATTTAAAACGTATATTATTTGAAGATGATTGATATATTATACTTAAGACTCCTAGATGCCAAAATTGAACGGGGATGTCCCACCAATAATCTCCTCATTTCGACTTTCAAATTAGTTAAGCATCTGGGGGATGTTTCGTGAATTTTTGAAGCTAACTGCATAGTTAGGGAAAAAATAATATTTTAAATTTTGTATTCTGACCATGTCCCTTTTTAATTTCGGAAAATAAAGTTTTTTAATATCTTGATTCAGAGCTTTATTTGCTGACCTACGTATGTTATATGGTATGGCTCTGAGGAGAATATCTTCTTTCTCAGTGGTTCCTGTATTCATCTTTTCCCCTCGGTAATATCTTATCTTGGTAATATTGGTAGTATTTGGTATTATCAATTCATTTCTAGTAATTTTTTTCTTTTTAAAATAAATTTTATAGATTATTAAATATATAATAAAAATTTGAGGAAATATTTTAAATATGTTTGACTGATGAATACATGATTTTGACAGGGTTGAAAATTCACAGCAATCCAGTGTTTTTCTTTTTCTATTTTCCTTACCTGAAATATCCGCAGACAATAACAAAACACAGTGGGAGTAGTCAGTTTAGACGAATGGATAATACAGACAAAGAGATACCAGACAGTATAAATTAGTCGAAGAGGAACGATGGAATATTTTATATTCACTATATTATAAACATATGACATCACAAGCTAATCCTTAAATTAAATGTCATTTCATGCAAATCAATGAATCGTATGAAAAGATTATGATGTACGATACGCCGCGGTTACAGTGGCCAAGACAAATGATCTTTGCCTGAGTAAGGTAATGCATCATGCAGAGATTCCCAAGTGGGCGGTCAACTCGCACGTTAATGCAGCAACGAATCCGTAAGGCTAAAAAAAAATTGTGAAGTAACTATATTTGTTATTTTACAACTAACTATTTTATACTTTATTATATTTAAATTTCTATAAGTGCTGAAGAATTATATTAAGGTATAACATTTTTAAACCAGTTAAAACTCCTCTATAGATATCTAAGGGAATACTATTTTTGTAATTGTATCCGCTAATATAGCTTAATTGTGTCATACAGAAATGTTTATATCTTTTGACAAGTCATGGTAATTGCGAAGATCGTTCTTAGCTGAATAAGAAACTAAGTATTATTTAAATTAACTGCTAATTAACAAAGATAAAAAATGAAACAGAAAATTAAAAATAAAGCTTTGTTATACTAATTATTCCCTCAAATAACTAAATAAAACTATCGAATTTTTATTTTCACATACTTATTTATGAAATTTGCTGTATGGGAAAAATTGTGATCGTGAAAAATGTCTAATCCAAGTTTTCTACAGAAATATTTGAGATTCGCAGAAAGTTTTGAGGTTCCCAACTTCACAGAGGTAATCTACCCTCGTAAAATTCTCTCTCTCTCTCTCTCTCTCTCTCTCTCTCTCTCTCTCTCTCTCTCTCTCTCTCTCTCTCCCCCCATCTCTCTCTCCCTCAGTGTGAACAGCCTAAATCGAGGACAAAAAAATTGTAGGAAATTGGAATTAGCTATGCTAGGCAGGAGTAATAGCATTATGCATGTAAGGAATGTCCCTGAAATTATAAATCAAATTATATGCTAAAGTTGACATAACGGAAGTGGCACGGAAGTTTTATTGGTGTCTTCTACCTACACCTTGGTGATTTGTAAAAAAAAAAATTTTTCTTGAACTCACTTATTCCTGTTGTTTTAAATTTGATATTTTCAAACAATCACAGCATCACGATCTATTAAAAATTTCAGGTTTGAACCAATTTTTCCAGAACTCAAAGGACATAATTAAATATTTATAATGCTTTGAATTGAAATACAGATAGTAACTTATAATTACTTTAATAAGGATATTTCAAGGAAAATTCCACTAGAGGATACCGATCAGCCATGGTTTTCAAGGCAGTTCAAGGCACATCCATATTCTCTAGGTAATTGTATATGTTGCTTGTGATAAAAGATAATTTTTTATTATATTAAATAATCACGTTAAATAATAATTTTAATATCAAGCTGTAACCTTGTAGAACCCCTAGAAAGGTGTAGTAGAGCACAGCTAGACTGAGGTACGGTGGCTGAACTTGAACCATTAGGCTCGGTCCTTTCTTACAGGAGCCGATCAACTATTGCGTCTGTCTGCTTCACTGAGCAATATAACCTTCTCCAATACCGGTAGCGGAAAACATAGAACATTTTTATTCATATCTAATACTTCCATAGCTACATAATCTAAAACAAAAAAAATATTGTTTGCTATCTCTTTGGGTAATTAAATACATTTTTTTTTAAACCTATTATATCTAGGCTGTTGGTTGATTTGAAAAATTACAGTCCCAAAAATACAATGTCCCATTTCTTTTACATTCACACTAAATTGAAAGTGTTTGACTGTTTAATATGATTACTAATTTCGGCAGCTGAATTCTAAGCTAGAGTATAGTTAGGCTGTGATTTGTATTAGTTATTTTGTATTTTCAAGTATGTTTCAACGACCACTTTTGACTGTCAAAAAATGTCGGAAGCATGCACAGTACTGTTTTCGTGTACAATGATTTTGGTTAAATCAAACAATTAATTTGTTAATAAATAATAAATTAAACATTTTATAAAACGTAAACATAAGCACATACTTTTTTTTTTGCTTCCTAATTACCGAAGGTAGAAGAGCTATTTATTCATAAAGAGAATAATTGAAAATTGTGCAGTGAGAATCAAAAAATTTAACTCGAATTTTAAGTTTTATATACCAAGAAACTATTTTTTTTTTTTCGTTTCTGTAGTCAACTTTGTGTTCAGGTATAATCGATGGAATCGATTCGATTTTGACGATGTTTTAAAAGAAGTGAGTTTTCTCGGGCATTTTAAAACATATAACATATTTATCACTCTTCATACCATTGGTGAAGAAAACATCTATCTATACATCAGGGTAAAATAAAAATCTGTAATAATACTCATTCTTAAAATTGGATATTCTTCCCATAACCTCGGAGTTGCAGATATTATAATTATATATAACAAAAATAATAAATAATCGTTTTGTCAAACTACCAATACTGCCTGAAATCGCGTTAGGAGTCCTTAGATTTTTTATTTTATTCTTTTTTTTTTAATACATTTTATTATAATGTAATTCCTGGAAATCAGAATAATTAAGAAATTAATATTAAACTTTTCCGAGCCCTTTAGTAACTTATTGTTATTAAAATGATTCAAATAGCATCGTAAATCAGAGGATACTTCGCAAGAGTTATGACTGAGGTTTTATGCAGTGCAGACGTGTACAAATTCAAAAAGATAACATCTCGGTTGTAAACAGTTGATAAAATCTGTTGGGACATTTAGTACTTGTAGAATGATGAGAAAGATAGCCAGCCAGCCACGACAGTACTGACTGCATGAGATGTGTAGAAGTGGAGAGTCGTGAAGGAATATGTCGGGGGCGAGGTAAAGGTGTCTCATTGTTCCAGTAAGATCTGAATAACATTAGGGACCGGGTTCAACAAAAAAGAAAATCATCTATCTACTTTAAATACAATTTGGTAAACCATTTTTTATCTAAAAAAAAAAATAAGAAGAACAAACGTCATTCAAAATTAAATAACCGAATAAAGAAAAATAAAAAGTGTTTCTTACAAAGAAGAAAGATAAAAAAAAAAATCCTAAAAAATTAGATTATTACCAATAGCACTCTAAAACACTGTAAAAATATTTTATTATTATTTTTATTTTACATGTGATGGTTCTAGTTTTCATTAAAAAAAATTAAATCTGTACTGCTACAACCCATGGAGGGTAAGGGGTTCATTACTTTGTAAAGAAGTACTGTTGCTATACCAACGGTTGTACAAGGAGGTTACGTATACTCAACCGCCAGTTGTAAATACGTATATAAACATTAATAGCTTTTTCTTGTTAATCATATTTGGTTAATTTTTGTTTTATTTTTCAATTTTTTAATTAAAAGTTATTTACTTTATGATAGATTATTTTTTTGTTTTTTTATGCGTTTCCTTTTTATTATTTTCTTTTACATTAAATAACGACTATTATTGAATGTCTATAATATTTACTAAAACTTTATTAGCTCATATAAACATTTGTTATTTGTTATTATAAAAAAAATCATTGGTTTTTTTCGTTTTGTTAATAATTATGTCACATATAATATTTATGATGGTTTATAATTTCATCATTTTTATTTTTATAATTTTTGTATTTTATTCTAAGACACTAAACCCCATTCGATCAATGCCTGTAATATTATTCTAAAGGGCCCCTGAATAAATAAGAACCACTACAACCCATGTTAGGACTTGAGTTCAGTACTTTTTAAGGAAGTCCTGTTTTTACTACAGCAGACATAGACGGAGGTGATTTTTCAAAAACTCGCTAAACCGCCAGCTTTTTCCTCAATTAAGAGTACCCACTGGCTTGACTCAGGTAACATAATAGATGATTATCTGCAACAGATAGATTGGAAGACGGGTCCTTGGAGTTAGTAGAACAGTGCCTTTCCTCTGTGCCACCAGGCCCCCCAGTATTACAACTATTATAAATAAAAAGTCTATTTATTCGTATATTTCTTATACGAATGCTAAGAATGCCTACGTTCTGTAGCGAGGAAGCAAAAATTTCAATAATAAAATCAAATTTATTATAGTGCAAAAAAATGGATTGATTTAAACTACTTCATTCAATAGAAATGACTAGACTTGAATAAAACTTATTTTAGTAAATGATAAGTTTAAGAAAAAATATTATTTATTAAATAATATAAAACAGAATCCTCCCCTATGCTCAAGATATAAAACTTAACAAGATCAAAATTGAGTGCTGATATTGAAACCAATAGAACAAAAATATCTAAAATATTTTAGAAAGTATCCGAACTCAAACAAACACCAAAGACCACTCATTGACCAAATTATTTTTATTCAGACTAGCAACATTCCAAAGCAATGTTTGATTCTGTAGTTCGACCATCAGAGTCGATACGAGAACTATCCACTAACCTTCTTTGACTATAATATAATATCATATAAATCATAACCAAAAGAGGTTGAGATGTATTTGATATATTCCGCAAACTACATAATTTGCTAAAAATAATATACCCACCCCTGTATTTCCAAGTGTTAGAACTTGGCGCGTAGTTACCGGATCTAATTGTGTTCAAGTAATTTATCTTACGATCAAGTCGCACGCAAAAAGTTCTAATTGAGGTCAATACCAGAGACCTTGAGCGGTTATCTAAGGTTTTGACCTGTTTTTAAGAAGTGTTCCATGCTGATTTTAGATTACCAAACTCCAAGCAACACGATACCAACCGAGCCCTATTAAGAATATAAGAACAAGGATAAAGTTTCAAACATTTTCGACAATACTCC
Organism: Halyomorpha halys; assembly: GCF_000696795.3. Classification (NCBI taxonomy): domain Eukaryota; kingdom Metazoa; phylum Arthropoda; class Insecta; order Hemiptera; family Pentatomidae; genus Halyomorpha; species Halyomorpha halys. The sequence goes on along the minus strand of NW_027112673.1, from coordinate 845,670 downwards.
TGTACTATATATAACAGATTTTGAATGTACTCAGGTCGTCAATACTAATGTAATCAGGGTGAAGTTGAGGAGTAAGGATCACTGCTCGAAAATTAGTAATTAAATTACAATACTGGATAATATGAGTTAATTGATCTTTATTCAGTTTTGGTTACATAGTAGTTTTGAAGATGTCGGAAAACAAATAAATAGGATTACATTAAAATAAAAAAAAAAATCTTCCAAGTTAGGTCAGTATAACTTTCTCATAATTTCTTATGGTAATATAATTAATTATAAATTTTTTAGTAAATCTGATTTGTCGTTTTTGAATACAATATAAAGGAGAAGACGTGTTTGAAACTTATGCGTGTAGAATCGAAGATATGAAAATGAAATAAAATTTATACTTCCCCATTTTCTCCCAACTTCTCTCCATATTTAGGCCAAATTAAATACATAAATAGCCTAAAATATTACACACTCCAAATAAATCTTTTTTTATTAGTAAATAGACAACTATTAATATTCTTTGAAACAGCAACAACACATTTCCTTTAGGAAATCTAGCAAATGTTGATAAAGGTTTTGTAGAGATCGCAATTTTTGCAGACCGATATTTTCTGGGAACCTTGTATTTTTTTGCCAAAAAAAGAATAGACTTTTTTTACCTATAAATTGAAAAATACTTTTTAAATAGAAAACATGTCTTAAAAAATTGAGGAAAAAAATTTTCTACATTTTATATTTGGAAGATTTGTCTCTAAAAAACGGAGGCTACACACATGGAATCACCGATTTCACTGAATCTTTTTTTGATGATACTAGCTCGAAAAATATAAAATACTTATCCGATAGTTCTGGCTAATATGTCATAGAGGCCGAGTTTTTATGTTATCGCATACCGCCTACGCTCTGCATATATTGAATAGTTATTATATACCAATCGATTTGTTTTATAGTATATAATAAGAACAAAAGATTATTAGTGTAAAAAAATACAGAAATCAAAGTTTGCTTCTAGTAAAGTAGACAAAAAAAAATATTAAAGGAGAAACCGAATCGGATTCAGTTGAACTCATTTGCATCATAAGCTCATATACCTGTCTATTACCACCAGAGCGCGTATATAAGCGCATTTCACTTAGGCACTCATTACTAAAGCTTATAATTGTTGTTAATTATAGTTCTTGAAAAAAATTGGTGAAAAGAACGAATTTTAACTTTTCTATAAGATGAAAATGGGTTTAGCGTCTTGTAAAACCCTTAAATACAAATTTTCACAAAGCTATAAAAATTGAAATTTTTGGAGGATATTATGTGTATACATATAATGTGCTATTATATCTTAGCGCCTACAGAAACCTTTATATGATTTTCATAAAATATTTTATCCGCCCCAATTTGCAAAGTCAGTCCCAATAACATGGGCAGACTATTGAAGCACTTCTGACGGACTGACGTAGCAAAGTTGGCCAGGTAGGTAGAATATATCTTTTTTTAAGTTATAAAAATTAATATTTAAATCATGCTTCTTATAAAAAAAAAAATAAACAAAAAAAATTAAATATTTGCAGAGCATCGAGGTGGTACGCGATAACATGAAAAATATGTAAAATATTTTTTTCCTTGGCTCCTATGGCGCGTTGAATAGAACCCTCGGATAAGTGTCTAATATTCAATCTAGGATCACCAAATAGTATAATTTAAATCGGTGATACCACGTGTGAAATCTCCTCTTGTAAGATCATTGCAACCCCCAAGAGCTCTGTAATAAGGCTGAATTCACAGAAAGTAACATAAACGTGATTTAGGTTTTTGTTCATAACTCGAAAACTAAGCATTTTTTGAAGATAAAGATACAAATTAAAAAAGAAAATATACTAAGAAACGTTTCATAAAAATTGGGTATATTATATTTCAATTTTGATCAACTTACTATGACACAAGAGAGCGAAGTCAAAGGTGGGCAATTTTTGCCTACTGCCACCTTGCCAATTGCCATTCGTTGCCAAACGATTGTGAAAAAACAAAAAAAACATAGGACAAGCAACTACGATTGATAACATGAAACCTAATCTTTCCAACTCCTCTAGAAGTATTAACATCTAAGTTCGACGAACTTACGAATGCTCCGTTGGTACAGCGGTCTATCCTAATGTGTTGAAATAACACCAGAATTAAAATTAATAACATTAAACGCTTCATTTAATTAAAAGAACTAATTTATTATTTATTAAAAAATATTTAATCAATTAATATCAAAACATTATAAATATAGTGGCTGAGGTATATTATACGGTGTCAATTATACTCACATGAAAAAATACGCCCGTAACTAAAAGATAATATATTTTTATTCAATGCGATAAAATCTCGATTTCACAGGACAAGTTTCCATAGATTTTTTCCGCTCGTTTTTTAACATGGATAGAAGGAGTGTGGACGATTTCGCGGTACCAACCGGTTGGGATGAGATCCATTTTCGAACTGAAGGTTGACTTTCGATAATTAGTCCCTAATTGGAGCCTCTTCCGATGAAGCGGAATATATCACTTTCTCAGGCAGCTTTTCTCTTTCGGAATCGGGTTTAATTCTGTTTCAGGAATTATATCATCCCACCACGTTCAAGGTTAATCTCTGTCGAGTTTCTCTTCGATTGCTCGCTGATAGCAGCTAAGACAGAGTAATCGAGCCGCCTCTGATTGATGGTGATTAGAAAACAAATTCCACCAACATTGTAGTACAAGACATTAGTTAATTCCAGGCTATTAAAGATTTCCAGCTAATTGCGACATTTAAGTATTAAAATTCGTTTTAGGTAAGGTATAGAGAAGAAAAAAAAGATACTTTTTTCTAGAAGTTTTTTAATTACCCTCGGCATCTATCTTTCCCAGCTGATGTACAAAGATTGTTTCAAGAAACCAGTAAGAAAATGATTACCACAATGAAGGTACTAGTCTATTAAGTATATAATATTGATATAATACAGATTTTATCAGATTTTGTACACTACTTACACAAACCCATCCGTTAACTTATATATTCGGGTCTTCCGATTGGGTACCAAATTTGGTAGAAACCTTGGGATTAGTGTAAAATCGGTATACTAATAATGTTATCTGACTTCATCTACTACTTTCGCTTATGCGAAAAAATCCTTTCTGGATATACTTAATTTCAACGGTTAGCTTTTTTTAAATTTAAATTTTATTTTTCTTCTGGGAGAATATGTAAAAATCATATATTTATGTTTTACTTTATATGCGTTTATGCAAGGGATGCTTTAACTAGCCAGCGAAGAGCCACAAGAGCTTCAATCTAACCAATCCTCCTGCAGACCTCGGCCAGCAATTTCTTCCAGTACTCCCTTAGTACTTCTGTGATACTAATACTGGTGCGCTTCTAAGGAAGGTGGAAGTCTACCCGAATGCTACATCCATTCCTCTAGAGTACGGTTATTTCCATAGGGAACAAGTGTCGAATCTTCACAGCCATAATAGAGTCTATCCTGACATACGATCTATAAAGATATAAGAATTTGTGACAGATTTCTGGAGGAGGTGTATCCGTGTCACCAGGCTGGATAGAATTAAAATGGAAGAAATTCACCAGATGGTGGATGATGGGTGCATCATGGGGGTATCGAGGTGCACCGCTTAAGATAGTTCTGGCATGTGAGAAAACTGTCAGACAAGTATTGGCCGAACCGAGTCCTGGATTGGGTTCCGCGAGGGAAAAGAAAGCGGACGGCCCAGAAACAGGTGGATAGGGAGAGTACAAAGTAATATATTGAAAATGAAAAAATAATATAGCAGACCGTTAAATGATTTGGCAATATCTACCAGAATATTAATATTAACATTTTTGAATGAATATTTTTGAGAAATCTAAATAATTCCATTGTAATTTGAGAAAGAAACAGACCCTTTGAACTTTTTATACTTCAGCTGTGGTTAGTTTATTCAAATTGTCCAACCAAAGCCTTCGTAATTCGGATCGCTGGTAAGGAAATTAGTAATCGTTCAATCAATAAGTACTAGATTATAGGGAGATAAAATATTTTTTCAAACAACTGCTAAATGACCTGTGAATTATATATTTTAATAAGAGTTTATCCCGTAATGATCTAGTACAAAAACCGTTACTGAAAAATGGATTTGGTCACTTTGTAATTATAAAATAATAGTGTCATATAACACCTCATCTACAGCAAAACTAAACAATACTTATAGTTTAGGAAGTTTATAAGAATTGAGGAGAGCCATTGGTGTTTTAGCTTGGTATAGTTATGTCGAAAAACATTGTATTATTTAAAAAAATGTCCGAAGCGACAAACAAAAAATAGAAAGAATTTTATTCTGAAAAAATAAGTTTCATTAACTTAAAAGTAAATTCTGTTTGTGGTAGAAAGGAAGAGGTTCAGTTTAGAGGTTAAGGAAGTATAAATCGGCCAATGTTGGGATACATTGCGTGTATTTGAGCTCTAGCGGGGTTTAAGCATCCAGCCACCACAATTTGGTGGGCCGTGACCCAATAGGAAATGTCACGCCACCGTTTGTAAGACATATTAAATATGTAGTACAAACCATGATATAAGTTGTATTAATGTTATATAAAGTTTATATAACTTTAATTTTAATTAACCATAAACAAAAACTTCCAAAACAGCTTTTCTTAGACTTTTTTTTCTATTCTGAAAATTATACTTTTTTTCCGCGGACCCTCTATATAAGTCTCGACTTTTACAATCTGGTTAGAATAGGTTGCTAAACTGTAGGATGACCCCTGTTCTCTGCTCTAAATTATAGACCACAAGAAAGTTAAATCCCCAAATAAAATAAATAAATAAGAAATATATTGCGGACAAAAACAACAATAAACACCTTGTAAATATATAAAAAACAACATTGATTCTGAAATGGTAAAGAATTTATGTTCTGTTACAAAATCAATTATTAAGAAAGACTTTAATACATATTTCAATTAAGGAAAAGAACAAATTAATTGAAAAACTCCTTAGAAAACCGGAAAATTGGGAAAAAATGTAAAAATTGAAGGGAAATTAAAATTTTGTAAACCTCTCAGATAAGTTGTAGTCCCACCCTTGATTTTATATATTGTAGATTTGGCAAGAAATAGATAAACGAGCTTTAATTAAAACCCCACGCGTTGTAAATTCCTATAAATAAATTAAAACCAAATTTAAAATAAAGTGGTTGGAGGTTAATTTAGGAAGCAGTGGACTAATTTGTCCTAGTAGTAACCATGGCCTATTCTTAAAACTAACGACAGGTCCTATCTCAAGGCTGGTAGTTGATGAATGTGCCTATCAACACTCTAAGGCTGTTAGAATGGAAAGCTTTTAAGTGTGGCAAATTTTGTCCACAGCCGACATAAAAACTATTATTTATATTAACAGGAAAATATTTTGGAGACAAGATTGTTCTGTTTTAGAACCCATAGTGATGATGATATTAATGTTGGCGCCTACTACATGATTTCGTTGGACTCGACTATCAATTTTTTTCTAATTTTTGTAAGAGGGATTTTCAATTCATCGAAAATCCAAATTTTGGAATACTTAACTACCGCCATATAATTTAAAAAGTCCAAAAGGGCAAATGAACAAAAACAAAATATCACTTTTTTCATTAATTTATCAATATTCATTTTTCCATTAATTTATCATTCTATTTATTTATAATTAAAAAACTGTATATGTTCATTAAATTTAGTTTAAAAAGGTTATAAACATTATATATCAATTAAAAATTTTCTAAATTAATCAAAGTATAAAACCGATTAATATGACTTGGTACATAAAAACTACTATGGTAAAAAAAAAAAAGAATAATAAAAATAAAAAGTAGTAAATGCTTTTGAAGGGATCATATTTTTCAAAAAGTGAATTCTTAAATACTTAAACTGGTCAAACAAATAATAATAATTTTACCTTTTATTGTTTTCCTAATTAATAATTTTTCCGTTAAATCACAAATTTTCCAAAATTAATCGAATTAAAAAAATATTAAAACAGTCTAATGGAGAAAAAAGAATATTTACTTCAGAAGGGATCTTATTTTTCATAAAGGGAGTTTTTAATATTTAAAGCACCATGTAATTTATGAAGGCCAAATGAGCAAGTGAAAAATTAAAAAAAAAGTAGAATCAATCTCACGCTTTTTTTTAATAAATAATAAAAATTTAAAATAATTAATATATAATATATTATACTATTATTATTACACTAATATATAATATATATTCTAAAAATAGGTTAATCGAACTTATTTGTGTTTTTCATTGACCGCACCCCCAACCATCTTCTCCTCGTTCATCATCCACGGTCAACTATCTCTCATAATTATAAAATAATTAAAAAGTTATATTTTTTAACAAAAATATAAATTGATATAATAATACTCTATAATTTAGTTTTTAGAATAAAATAAAAAGAATGAAAGGTATTCCTTCATTAACTGTCAACAAATCTTCACTATCAAAAATGGATTTTCGATTCAAAAAATCAAAAAATGTTTGCATGTCTTAGATATTCACTAACAATAAGTTCTGCTAAACTCTATGTTTAATCTATGATGATTTAATTTTCTTAAATATACATATGGAAGTAGATAAATGCTTGAATAAGTTGGCAGTCCCATCCTCTGCCTAAGTTAATAATGGTAGCCAAAACAATAAATCCTAGTTAATGAGAGCTGTAGTCAGAAGATGCTCTAAAAAATTATCAACTTGTGTGTGTAGGAAGGTCGCTTGACATTAATGAAAAACTAACCAGAAGAGATTTCTCTCTAGGAATCTTATTAGAAGGATGGTGGCAGAACGTGGCGATTGAAAGATAAGAAACCTTATACTTTACAAAGACAAACACGCAGTTGAACCACGCCCGTGGATGATACCATGTGGTTGCGTGAGAGATAATGCTGTGACAAGGGAGTGGTGTAGAGAAAGTTATGGATGCTTTACGGGCGGCTATTTCTGGGGTCAAGGTGGTGTCACAGTGGGGTCGTCTACTGTGTGATTTATGCAAGCTTCTTATATTTGGACTTAGAAAGCCACAGTTTTATACAATATAAAACAATATAATAATTAACAATTTGATTAAAAATCTACTATTAGGTACATATTACTTACCATACATGATAAAAAAAACTCTTCAGGCCATAAGGAAATAAGCTAAAACCAGAGAATAATGAATAATCTGATTATATTATTTAAATTTTTTTTAAATTATTATAATAAATAAATAAATAAGCAGTATTGAATAAAATTTACAACCAGTTTTGGAGAATCTGACCATTGGTAACACTACAATAACATTTGCAGAGTAGGTAGTATCGAGGCCACCTCCTTTTCAGGCACCAAGTTGGATTATGAAATATTGAAGATGAAGCAAGGTTAGAAATAAATATTGGATGGTTAAGGAGTTTATCGTGGAAGGACTGTTCCAGCCAAATCAGCAACATGGCACGTTGAGGATACTATAGATGTCTTTATTTGTAACAAAGTAAGGAGTAATAAGGCTTTTGGATTGTAAGGAGAAGAATTCGATGGTTTAGTAGTGCACTAAAGTCCAACTTCATAAGGCCAAACAGGCTTTATTATAGCCATTTAAAAGAGTCATTTGTAATCAGGTGAAAGTTTAAACTATCTCCAAATGTAAAAATTAAATTATCATCGAAACATAACTCTTATATTAGTTAAATCGGGATAAAGTTGATGCTGTAAGACCGTTTTTGTCAAGGCTGCTAAAAGCGCCAATTCAAAAACATTGAAGCCTGGTATTTTCACATATGAAACTTTCTCAAGTAAACAGAAAAGAACAGTGAAAAAAAAAATAAAAATAAAAAACTACACACTGAAGGAAAGAAGAAAATTATGCAGAAGCAATGCAGATCGAGTTGGTTGATCTATTGTAATTGGTTTCTCTGCAATGTTTTAACGAATTTGATGCTTCTGTGCCAAACCCACTGAAAGATACTTTCAAAATTTATATAAAATTAATAACATGTCTATAAAATATCGGTAAGATAGTTCTGGATCCGAAATAATAGAATATAGTAGTCCCCTCTAGACCTTTCATATGTATAACAAAATATTTTAACATTCAAATAATATTACGAGGATTCAGAAAGCAATTCGATGGTCAGTAATGTAGAATGATAGATGAATAATGAAGATTTTTTAATTGAATGTTAAAAAATACACTTCTGAAAGGTAAAGATTTTTTTTGACGAATTAAAATTTTACACCAAAATCTTGTTCGTTTTATCTCAAAATAGAAATTTACTCCCGTCGCACAAGTGTTACAAATCAACCTTCAATCAATCAAAAATTTAATTTATCTACAGGCATACATATAAATGTATCTACATGCTGCCTTACAACTTTTTAGATACCTTTCCAAAAGTGGATACACTGGCGTTTGATAGAAAACTCCTCATTTATATCCAACCGTTAGAAGAAGGGTTTGAATGAATGAAACCTTACCTCAAGTAGACTTTTGAGAGCCCATTGTTTACAGTGTTCTTCTTTGACAAGAGACTTTCGTAGATCTTCTTGAGCTAAGGTTGATTAATCCTGAGATTGGTATCCCCCGAGTACAATTTATAAAGTTTTTAATGTCAGAATCTGTAGAATTGTTTTTCCTTGCATTTTGATAAAACGGTCGTCAATGGGATTGGTATTGGCGATCTGAATTTTCCCCTCTTGAAAAAATTCTAGTCTTTCTGAATCTTTATTGGTCATTGGATTGATAGAGTAATGGCCACTAAGGCAATAATCAATGTAAAAGAAATTCTTTTGTGAAGAGTACGTATTCTTACTGAATAATTATGGGTTAAACAACACATTATCTCTCGCATAAAGACCGGGATAAAGAAGAAAGAGAGAATATAATGTATAGAGCAAAAAAAAGTAAAAATAGGGTGAAGGTGATATTTATTTCAGTAATTAAAAGTATTAAAGTGTATTGTCAATTTTATTAAATGAGTTAAAATTCATACTAAATTACAAAAAAAAAAATTGTTTCTGATATAGTAGGCTAAATTTATTTTTTTCACCAAAAGCAATTCAAGTTCGGTTTTAGCGACTTTAAAAACGTAGAATTACGAGTTTTTATTAAAACGAAAATTACTTTATATATTTAAAATAGTTTTCTGCCAAATATATTCTGTTTGAAACACCCATGTAAATATATTTTACCTCCTTTAATACAACTGACACTATTTGAGAAAATAAGAAGGAATCCAAGAAATAAATAGCATTGAAAAAACATAGCCCGACTGACCTAGCAAAGTGGAATAAAACATATTTTATGAAGAAACAAAGTTGATATTCGTTTTTCGCACCTATAAAAAATCTATAATTTCTATAAAGTATTTAAGAATTTCAAAAAACACTAAATTGAATCTGATTTTATTTTTCAAAAACAAATTTTTTTTTGGTCTACTTTATTGTTGAAAGCAGCTTTTGGTTTTTGTAATTTTTAAACTCATTTAATACAACTAAAAATCTTTTGTTCTTCTGTTTATAATTTTTCTCTGCTCCTAGGGCGCAGTTGCAAGAACCCTCAAACACATGTCTAATATTTTTCGATCTAGTCTCACCAAAAAATATTTCATTGAAACCTGAGATACCACATGAGTATTTTCCTCTTGTTAGTTTGACGATATATACTGAATAGTTATAATATAAATAATTCCTAAATAAATGTCATATATCTAATCATATTACAGTGAATAAAATAAAACGTAGATTAGGCTCCGAATCTAACAAAATTCTAAGATTAATACGTTTTGTGATTTTTTTCTATTAGTAGTGTATAAACATGTGTGTATATCCATGAGAACCTGAACCACGCCCTGACTCCATCTGTCCATCTATAATGACCGGTGAAATCCGGATTTCTAATCAAGTTTCCTTAAGTCTCACCCACGGACGTTCATTATGTCCATCTTACTTCCATTCTATGACAGATGGAATCACCCATCAGTTCCTAGTAAGGAGCAACCGCAAGGTCTATCTTACGAAGGTTTCTCTTCTCTCAAGAGAAGGTTGACTGACAACTTTTAATTGTTTATACTCAAAATAAAAAAAACTTAAAAAAAAAAAACCATATAAGGTAATTTGTATACTACAACTCGTGGAAATTCTACAATTCAATTATCTTATATTATATAAATAATTTTAAATGTAGAGATAACATTGGTATAACTTGAATAGCTGAAAATCCATTTTATCCATACTATATATTTAAAACTTTTGAAAATAAAATTAATAAGTAATTACTTTAGTCATTATGTACGTGTGTAATATTTATCCTGTAGTTTAACTTAATTAATGGAGAAGAAGGTGGGGGTGCGGTCAGCAAAGTGAACATAAATAAATAATTATTTATTCATGCCGACGTTTCGACCTGAGTTTTAGGTCTTCATCAGGGAGGTTAGCAGGGTATTAAAACTGTAAAAACTTGCTAAGGGGATCTTTGTTAAAACAGTTTTAGCCAAGATCACCTGCTAAACTCCCTGATCAAGACCTGGGACTCAGGTAGAATTATGAATAAATAATTTTTTGAATTTTTTGTTTCTTTATGTTCTTTTTGCTGACTGCAACCCCCCCCCCCCTCACCCCTCCCATCTTCTCCAATTATTAATCTACGGTCAACTATCCACACCTCATTAAATTAACTTAAGTTCAATTTAAAAAAAACAACACTGTTTTTGGCTTTTAAATAATACTTCTTATATTTTGTTTTCAAGTATCTTTCCTTAACAAGTATATCTTATTAAGGTGTAGGTACAATACACAAAACATATTTCCTTAAAATCATTCCAAATTCTATTCTAAAATTTAAACAATAGCTTAAGTTCTTAAAAATAGGTAATCTACAGACTGGTTGAAAAATACAAAACAATTTCAGTTTTTAATGCTGAGAAGTTATGTATAGTAAATTTTTAACAGGTTAATCTTTTAGGAAAGTTTATACCGCGTACACTTCATATTTTAGATTATGTTTTGATGATTAACTTTTTTTTTTACAAATGTAAATCTACCAACAGCGTTAAGTAAATCTATTTCATATTTAACAATCAGATACACATACTTTTATGCAATACACATATGATGTAATATTTTATTCAGTTATATCAAAAATAGAGCTAATAAGATATTTCATAACTATTTTTTTATTCATATAATTATTAAAATATACTTAGGCTTTATTAATTTTCTTTAATCATTCATTCGTTCGCTCTGACAACAAATTTCTTCTTTTATAAGCATAAACTGTCAGGAATTAGTTATCATATCTGTACGTCCATTCATCTTCTTTGTACTAGATGTAATTCAAACTACCTATTTATTCTAATTAAAAAAATATGAAACGATATTAATAAAAATCTAAAAAAAAAAAAACTATATTTAAAATTCAATAAGCGTGAAATCTGCTGGTAGTTGAAACATTAAAAGTAAATAGTTATTTACTTTAGTTAATTTTAAATAGTTAGTAAATATTAAATTATTTTAAAATGAAATATGTTTGTCGAAATTAAGACTAGCTAGTAAAAATTTGGTATTAATTTTTATATTCAAATAATCAAGAATCTTGTATACTGTATTGAAACATTACGATTTATAATGACCATTAAGTCAGATAAATATCTGTCAATATCCTTTATTAGATATCCTGCTTCTACGACCCATAATTTGACACCCACAGCAATAGATTACCAATGACGAAGTTCATTTCAAATGCGCCACCTACCCACCTCTACCTCCCAGGTGCTAGGGATCTTCAAGCGAACACATTAAAAACATTAGTTGGTTTCGTTGAGGATTGAACAGCTGTTTGAGAACCTTCATTACCTGCATCATCAATTTCTTAGGAAAAAATTTAAAAGAATGAACGAATAATTTATCAGAAATTACAACTGTGCAAATAACGAATGCGATAAATGTACAGTGTAGACACATGCAAAAAGCGCTTGGGGTTTTTTGAAATATTATCATGTTGTGCTATATTTAATAATGCTTCAGATATCCTTAGAGTCGAATATGGTAGTTAAAATTTATAGCGGAGATTGATTCAATAGACACCTTTTATAAATTGTATTTTTAACTAGACCCACAACAGAAAAAATATTTAAGGGGTAAATTACTCACTACCAATATTCTGTGTAAAGTAACTGTACACATGATTATTAGTCCTCACTAGAAATTATCATGTGAAAATTGGATTTTGTTCTTTTTTATTTTTTAGGGTAACTTTAGCAACATATACATAAACAGAAATAAAAAGCTGAACATAGCTTTTGAAACAGGAGATAACAGCTGGGAAGGAGTTGCACACAAAACAATTTATTAGAAAGTTTTAGGACAACCTATTGTGAAATAATTCAGAAAAACACAAATGTGGAAACGTATTTGATCATAATTGACAATGTTGGTTGCACCATAATTCCTTTACGTTCACCACAATAAATTGACCATCCTACTCCAAGTGATAGATAACATCCTCTATTATTTTTATATTATAATGATTTAATTGTTGGTTTATATATGAGGAGAAGAGTAAAACATTATTTTTGTTTCTTACTCACTGCACCCTCAATCATCTTCTCAATTTTTTATTTTAGCTTGATTAGTTTAATTTATATAAATACATAACCCATTTTAATTTATTCAGAATTCCTATTAATTTTTTTTTAACTAGTACTAATTTATGTAATCTCAGGTAGTTAATATGATTTATTTTTCATGTATTGTCTTACTTTGCACCATATTTAGCATTCGTTTATCTTCATACATTTTTGTTTAATTTGTACAATTAATAATGTAGTAAATACAAACTTGTTATTGTTAGTTTCAATAATATAACTGAGGTAATCAGTTATTACATTTTTAAAAATGTCTCATTAATGAATGAAGTCAATGAAAGGTAATAAAATAAAAACTGTACGCCCGGAAATTTTTCCTGCACTCTCATTTTAACATTTTTTAACCCAAATTAAAGGTACTCCTGTGTTTTACACTTGTTTAAATACTATGTTACTAAGTAAGTATGAATTTTTGCAACTTTAATTTATGACTTTTTATTATTATTTATATTATTGAGATTGTAGGAAAGGAAATCTGCACATCTTCAGATAATGACCCTTGTAATAATAATTTATCAATCGAAGGACTTTATACCACCAGTGTTATCTACCTGAAATTTGAAAACGCCATGGGACCCGCCATTCCTACCACCATGGTAGCCTTAATTATCTGACTTCTCAAACAGACAATTATAGCGAGTAGGTTGGTGGATGTACTATATGTCACAATCTTACAAAAGGAGATCGTAACACAAAAAAGCCATCCTTCTCGGTCGTACCCACCCCACTAAGACCCCGGGGAGCGGTTCTATATCACTTTTTAAATATTTGCTTAAAACGAGAAGAGGAGACATTAAGAGAGTTAAATCGAGAAATATTTAAAAAGCGCTGAAATTTGAAAATGGCGATAGGATATTTGAAGTGATAGGAGTTATGAAGTAAGAAAAGCCAACTGAAATAAAGTTGAACTCAACAGATTTGAAACAGTACCGTAATTGATTTTATATCGAACGGAGCATTTCTATTTAAAAACTAACATGCAGACTGAGTAGAGCTTAATCGTGTATCTAACCAAATACAAGAGTTTAAACGCCTACATAGACTTCAACTACCTTCAGTACAGTTATATCTCAACGGTCGCCAGTCATTGCAGACTATATTAGGCACTGCTAAACAATGGGCATCAAGTCTTAAGGCATTGACCCGTCTTCGACCTTCAGTCGGTGAATATTTAGCAGGCCGTGACACGAAACTTCTAAACGATTTTAGTCAATCTCTGCCCACTCCCAATTTGATAATTGATCATCACAACAGGAAATCCAAGATGACTCTTAAAAATCGGAAGGGGAGTCAACTTAAAAACATCTGTCAAGCTTATGGATTAGTATTCTTAATTATTAATATTTTATTTTGTTTTTTGTTTTAGTCTTATTTTCTTTTTTTCGAAAGTTTATTTTTGTGGACATTATTCTTTATATTTCTGTTTCCTACGTAATTTCTTATCTTTTAGGGTTAATGATTTGTAGCTTAAGAACCTACGAGATGAGCCGTTGAAAAATAGATGTACTCAAGAAATAAGTTTTTTGTATGAGTAAGCGTAGTAGTTGAAGAAACTTGCTTAAATTGATATAAGACTCTTTTTAAAATAATTCTCAATTTTCCTACAAATTTGGGCGAAATCAGAAAAGCTATTTTCGAAATTAAGGTGCGTGGAGGGAAATACGTGTATGCATGATGAGTAAGCTATTAGTTGGCGAAATCTGATATAATGGATACTTAACTCATTTTATTTTCAGGTTGTTCGACTACAGACCAAGGATATGGAACAATATTTGAAGTAAAAATGTTAGATTCTGGTGACATAATAATTTTTTTTAATTTCTGTATTAATACAAACATATTTTTTTAATTTCAGCATGAATACAAACAATTTATTTATTTATTTCTGTATGAATACAAACGATTCTTTTTTTTTTTTTTTAATTTCTGCATGATTACAAACTATTTTTTTTAATTTCTGCATCCATACAAACATAATTATTTATTTATAATATTTCTATGAATACAAATGTTTCTACCTTCTCTAGTAAGAGAGCAAAAAAAAAGTCTTTACGTACACACAAAAAAATTTGTAAGTTAAACTGTGAACGAAATTTAAGGAAAGTATTGCTTGTCTTTCAAAAAAAAAAAAAGATGTCACAGAAATGAAAAACAAATTAGGACTGTTTATCTGTCAGTTATTACAATACACCAGCCACACAAAGCAGAGTTTAGAAAACCCAGGTACAGCATATGTACAATCAAAATATTTAGTATTCAGTATTTATACATTACTTTCAAAGACCCTATCTAGCAGATACCAACTAGGTATAATTGTTTCAAAACAACATTTAATTTTTATGTTGAATACTAATTTTTATAATTACTCCACGACTTTTACGTGTATTGCAAATTATATATTTTATTTATATAAATGTACTAATAGTCAATAATTGTTATAGACTTTTTTGTTTATTCTTCATATTTAATTTTCCAAACTCTTGTGAGGAAGAAGAGAGGGAAAGAAAAGTGCTGTAAGAATTTCGTTACAAAAGAAACTTTCTTTCAAAAGACTATGTGAATTTGGTTTTAATATCAATGTTACGAAATTAATTTATTAGCCACAGAATTTTTATTTTGACCTACATTTTAAAAGGAACGTTACTTAATCATCTGAATAAATTTACTTCCCACAGATGAATAATCATCTAGCTACTAGACCTTTTACGTTTATTTCATTTATATGTTATATTTTACTATAAAATTTCATAACATGTTGTATTTATTTCATTTATCTGAACTTTTATTGTTTATTTCAAAAGAAAGGAAATACGTAACTATAAGATATGTGCATGTTTTCGTTATTCATACAAATATTAAGTTTAAACTAAATGCGTTTTAATTGTAATTTATAGGATGGCATTTCTCTTTAATCGGCTTCACTATTGTCACTGTAACAACTGTTTGAAAAAAAATTACATTAAACATAATTTTTTTAATATTTATTTATTGCAATTTATTAATGTACAACTGTATTTATATAAAAACAAATTAAGCAAATTTGATATAAGATCAAAATGGAGTGATACAGACATGCAGAGAAACTATTGGTAGCACGATAATATTGAAAATAATAAAACTTATTCAAAAGTTCGGGACAGATTTCAATTTTAATAAAGTGTTTAAAAAAAATGTATCCAATACAAAAGTGTAGAAGTGTAGAATCAAAATTTTATAAAATATTACAAGAACAATCACAAAATATACTGTTATAACACTTATTTTGTATAATTCTTTCTTCTATAATATTATATTTTATTTTCTATTACCATCAATTAACTATTTTCTACTTAATTTATTGTTATGTATATTTCTAAGTTTGTTTATTATTATTTTATGTTTCTCTGAGATATGGTTATCTCGTGTGTTTTATTTTTAGCCTTGATGAAGGCCTGAAATTTAGGTCAAAACGTAAGCATGAATAAAAAAGCCCCGAACATCTTCTCCTTATGAAATTAAATAGAGAATTATTGATGAAGGATAACGAAGTACACGGCAAAATGATAAAAACCATAGGTGGACAACTAGGCACACTAACCTGCATAATCAAAAATCGGATTAACGGTTCCATCGATTATGAAGGATTTGACCTAATTGGTTTATAATGGCCAATATTTCGAGTTGAGATAAGATTAAGTTGGAGTGTGATAACCTCGTTTTTGTTTTGGAAGGAATGGTTTTTAATTATTTCTTTTCAATATGGCAAAAATGTTTCTTTTTCTTTCTTATCTCGTGAATCTTGCATCTTCTATTGAAATCTAAGTAGACCCTATTCCACTGGAAAGAGCGGGTCTAATAGCCCCCGCCAGAATTAGAAGAGATTGGATTGGAAACGAAACCATAAGTACGATCGTGTTAAGCCATCCTCCGAAGGAGAACCTTGCATTTTGACCTCCTCTCTAAGCCATAATTCCTTTCGCCCAAACCAACCGCTTACTCCTATTTCCTATCCAAAGGTCAGTCCAAATTAGTTTTTCCTCAGGATCGTGTTACCTTTAATGATAGTATCAAACCTCGATACGATAGAAAGTTCATCAAAATTTCATATTTGAAATGATTCAATCAAAATGGGAACCAAAGTTACTTTTTGAAAAGGAGACCCAATCAGTGGACGCTAGAATCTTTTGATGTAAAGTGGGAGAGTCCAGTAACTCATATTTTTATAAAAATCAATTATTTGTACAATTTTATCAATTATCCTTCCGGATGTTAAGGGGTCATATAAAATCTTTTAATGGATAAATACATAATAAAAATGACTCAGAATGCTCTTTTAAGCAACCTATTTTTCAAATGTTTTCTATGGAGGCCTCTTTACCAAAGTTGGGCTGCACATGATGCTATTTCGGGTTTACTGGTTCTCAGACCGTTATGGGTTGGAAGCCACTGGTCTAGAAATTATGTGAGAAATTATATTTAAGTTTACTAATTAATTTATATCAATATTAATAATAGAAAATTTGTTGAATTGAGCAAACTGACAGTTTATAAATAAGTCATCGTACGACCAATTTTATAGTTCACACCTGGATAGAGCTTTCAATTGCTTTATTATGTCTGATTTTATTTTGAATATAATTAATAATTTTTTCCAATAATATGTATTCCTATTTATCAGTTCACTACTCTATATTAATTAATAATGTCTGTTTTTATCTTTATTCTCCTTATTAAGTTTTTATGCCTCCAACTTTACAACTTTTTTTATCACTCTTCCACTGTTATATTGACACTAATCTATCTTTTTATTTTCAGCACTGATGAAGAACTACATTTTGTCCCGAAACGTCGACAATGTATGAATGTTGTTTGTCTGACCACAGCCATCTCCTTTATATTCAACAAAAAAATTTTTGTTGTAAAATTCTATTCTCAGTTACCGGCAGTTAAAGGTGCATTGGCTTATAAAGTAGGAAATCCAACTTTTCTTCAAAGACTAGAGAAGCCGCGACTACTGTAAGGCGTTCTGCTATTGACTCTATATTTATTTATTTTATTTTTTCTCAAATTATTTTTCAGCATATAAGTAATTTATCTATTTTATAAATTCTATAGATATTAATAGATAGTATACATATGTTTTATTATTATTTTTCAGATATGTTATTTTTATTATATTTTGTTTGGTAATTTATTAGTGTTAATTATTAAAACCATCCAATCAAAATCATATTGTAAATAGCTAGTGGTTTCTTTTTTTCTGAACTTCGTCATTTTTGACAAAGCCTCTACATAATCAATTGTTTAAAGCGAATCTAATTGTTATAATAACCAAAGGCCCAAAAGGCCGAACTAGCAATAAAGAAATATGTAAAGTAAAAACAAAACGACATCGTCAGGTTGTGCACTAAGGCAGAAATAACCCAAACCAACACTGTTATTGTATATTGGGGCTCAAGTTCTGTTTTTACGTAAAATAACGCTTCCTACGTTTTAAGAAAAACATTTAATACTTGAATAATGACTATGCTCTTAAAATACATTCAAAACTTTCAGTCAGTTTGAATATAAGCATTCAATGCATGTATATGAAATCCTATATGATCTTAGCTTAATAAATTTATGGATTTACCAAAATAACTTTGATGGTGAAGGTACTACATACATTTCCATATTACATAATACATTTCCAATAAAAATTTGTCTGACAGACGGGACGAATGCGTTATTTGTGTGCCTAACACTATACTGAAGTACAATATATTAACCTTTTCAAATCCAATTCCATCTTATTAACCTGTTCATAACAATGTATATTGAGAAGTCAAAAAAAGCCACTAGGAGAATTACAAATAGGCAATACTCACAATTAAATCATTAAAGGATTTGGACAGGATCCTCAAGTCTATAATCTGTTTATTATTTCTGGAGCATGTATGCTGAAGAAGGTCTTCCTCAAGTCAGTTGATACCACTCTGAGTATCTTAGCTTAGCTAACCTGATGTCCAATTAAAGACAAAAGTATTTTCCACAGAATTTAGTCTAGTATAATTTATAAAATGTTTGTAATCCAAATAAATAAATAAACTAAGGATTTCAGGAGAAATTATGAGGATGAAAATATTGGCCGCATTACCCCTTTAATCTAGGATGTAAAAGATGATTAAGGAGTTGAAAAGATGTTGCGGTTTACTTTCGAGAAAGGCTGAAGATAATTTGCTAAGATTTGCTGTCATTAATGTTAACTTTCCAAACTCAGGCTTAGCTTAATCGAGGACTGTATTCCTTTGGTGAGCGAATTAAGTCACCTATGTACAGAAGCAGTATGTTAGCACGGGTTGATGTCGACTATAAGTATATGACTTCGGTCAATGGATAAATTAGATTGTTGGAACTGTATACTGACCATACTGGCTATACAATACCACAAGGAGGAGAATCGATAATATACATCTATACTAACATCATCTCTAGTTTGTAGCATATGGGTTATTTTCAAAGAGAATGAAGAATATATCTCCGTCAAAAAAGGGACATATTGAACGCATTTGAACCCCTTTATTATGAAACCTCTTCTCTCCGGACACGGACACGAATTTTATTCCCTGTCCGCACTTTTCACCCTTCTATAAGGAATACAAGTCATAAAATATGAATGCACGAATTCACCATTCAAGACTAAATTTGATGGATGACTTATTTTGGGACAAAGTTATATAGAACCGAGTGTTAAAAAAAAAGTACATTAAAAAAAAAGTATGCATTAAATATATTATAAACGTATGTATGAACTTATTTAATTACTATTAATTCTCATTTAAAATTAGTAGGCAAATTTAATTTATTTTAAAATTATATTTTGTATTAAAATAAAGGAAGAAAGAGTTTTGCAAGAAAAAATTATATTTTTTTTTAATTGAGTGTTTTTCGAGCTATAGTGACGATATGTAAATAATTCTACTAGTCCATTTTTGTGTTCTGTTTAATATGAACCCGTTCTTAAAGGTAAACTTTGTATAGCGGACGCAATCATCTTCCCGTGGATTTCCGTTATCTACAGACGTTTCACTATAATTTAAAATTGATTAAAATAATTCGAAAATTTAGGGTCCATAAGTGAAAATTTCAGGTCAAACAGCGTTAAGACAGTTCAATTATTGTTGGCGTTTATCAGATTCAATATTTACTAGAGAAAAATCCAATACCAGAATTGATAACTTATGAGAGAGATATATCATAAAATATATCAACAAGTAAGGATTATAAAACATTTTTCATAAAAATAGGATGGGTAGCTAAGAGAGAAGGGGAGTGGGCTAGGAAATGGAGTGCATCGACACCAGCTTGCAGCGGGAGGGTGTTTTTTCTCATCATTGTTTTTTACATCCCGCGTGTCTGTCGTCACGTCGGTGACAGGGAACAGGCGTCGGCCTTGGCTTGTGACAGCGGGTCTTCTGTTAGTCAAGAGATAGAGCTCTCCTCCTATCCGACAAAAAAAAAAACTTATAAAATCAGCCAGAGCCCATTAAAGAGTCCTTTATTCACACCCGTCAAGAAGTAACTTACCCGAAAATAAAAATAATGTGTAATTTTATTTTAAGGATAGGAGAAATATAACTTAACAAAACCTACATTTTGGATTCTTGACTATCATTTATAGTCCAAGACTGTGGTATTTTTACTTAGAAAGGTTTGGAGTGGTTTTGAAAATTATATATATATTTTATACTTCTAACTTTTCCCGAGATTAAAAGAATCACATTTGTTGTTTGAAAGTTTTTTCTTGTTTTTCTTCTTAAAGCAAGAGTACATGTGTTGTACATGTATAGTATACCAATCTTTTACCATTACATTAACTCTACTTTCTTTGTATATTTTTATTTTAGCCCCGACAAAGACCTACAACATCGAAACTTCTACAGAAAAGAAATATATATTACAATTTTTTCTTCCTTCTTGACCGTAGCCCTGACAAACTCCTTGCTGATTGTAAAATCTTTTTAATATTCTACGCACTAAAAAAAATCGTGTCTATATGACTATTATCAAACATATTCAAATATAAGGAATTTAATTAAAGGATTTAATCTTTCTAGACTTTTGCAAGGAATATGGCAACGCGAAATTCAAACACAGTGATATCATAGAAGCTATAGTACGGGTATCTCCCCAGTTATCTACAATAATGGTATATCTCCACATGTTAAAGTTATTAACTAACAGTGGACAAGTATCTGCTTTCTGTTGAGCACCAGCGATATAACTGAATAAAATGTATTTCTGATCAAGTGCAATTTATTATAACGACCCCTGTATTTAATGTTGTGAAGTCAAAGTTAAAAACAGGACATCAGATTTTATTATCCAATACTTTCAGCAAGACAGAAATTTCCTATATGTGTATCTGCAGGAAGAAAAAACTCAGGCATGCACTAATAACGTTCCTATAGTATTATACATTATGTATGTATATACATTATCAACAACTGATAGTAAAACAAGAAAACCTTTTTTCCTGGGAGGAAACACTTATTCAAGCACAAGCCAGGTGGGACGGATGAAACATGCAGAGCCTGGGCCGATCTAGTGGGTATGACGAAACTCTATGATTGGATGATGCACTTAGAAACAAGGGGGCAGGAACTGACTGCGACAGGTCGTCGACCCAGCGGCCTTCAGCTTTCTCGTAAGGCCACCCTATTGTCTTATCTCTCCGGAAGATCCTACGTCCGTCATGGGTTCTTCATCAGTTGCATCGTCACAGGTACTGCGCGGGTTAAAGTGTTCGGTTTTATCAACGACATCTGAGACAGCCTCTGGTACTGTGGTTGGGATAATTTGAGTTATATAAACTTCTTAATATAAATTTTAAAAAAACAATTACTTTTTCCCTGTTCTATAGGCCTCATAAATATTTCCGATTTAAATAAACTAACAACATATAATAGGCCCACAGTGGAACAAAAGATTGAAATAACAATATACATACTTATCCGATTCGATTCCATAAATGCATCTATTGCCTAAATTATTCTAAACAAAAGACTTTTCAATAATAAAATGTGACATTAGTTATACTGGAAAAAAAGATAAAGAATAACAAAAGATCATCTTTGTTATATTTTTACGACCTCTATCTGAGAGGTCCTCTTTATTTAGGTTTATTTAAATTGGTACATAAGACTCTATAACAAAGTTAACAACTTATGTACGTAAAAAAAGTGTACCTGTAGAATTATATTTTAAATTCACGGTAACAGGATATTAGGAAATGGGAAATCAGCCGGGATATGCTAGGTTATATTTCTTTTCTTATCTCAGAACTTTCTTCTATTGGCGAAATAGATTTGTCAGCGGAAATGATCTGAGGTTCCCACAGTTCTAAAAGTTCTGTTTAGAAAGTGTGCGGAAGAAGCGGATGTTAGTAATTCCTGGAAAGATAAATTCTGAAATCGGTATCTTTGTCCTTAATTGTACAATATGAGAACATTCCAAGTTCTGAGCTAGAAAGTTCAACCAGTACTAAGCTAAGGAATGTTTAAAGTTTATATTCGTTGAGATTTTTCTTTACGACCCATTATCGTTCAAATAACTTACAGCAATAAAGCGTTGAACGGACATTACATTACAATGAACATTACAGACTTATATAAATAAAGAGAACTGAAGGTATCTTTCAACTGGAAAAAAAAAACATTTTTTTTTCCTATACCCTTAAAATAAAAAACTAAGAATATTAATATTAATTATTATAAAAATAAAATCTTTATCTTCCAAGCGTTAATTTCACACCATCATAACTACTTATTTCCAAATAATTTATTTTGAACTGGAAAAATATATATGTAATTTATTTCTTCATTGATTAATTATAAAATTCTTTTATAGTTTATATTAATTTATGTTTTAAATAACTACAATAATAGGTTTGGTAAAATTATATATAATTATAACTAAGATTAAAATATTTATGAATTTTAATCCATTTTAAAGATAAGTTGAAAAATAGTATCATATTAACAATGATTCGTAGATAACATATAAAAGTAATTAGTCCAAATATACTTATAAGAAACTCATTTTTTGTAGAATCTTCACCTATTTGAAACGTAATGATGATTATTATCGCTAAGTTTGACTTAATAGCGTGAAGTATATATCTAAAATCAATTGAATGATTATTATATTTATGAGCATCATTAAAATACTAGAACCTATAAAAAAATAACTAGATTCTTTTAATAAAAAGATAGTCCGGCTAGTAATAGTTGAGATTTTAACCCCTATTTTATTTTTATGGCTACAAAACGTAGTCATAAAATTTATGGATTTTCAATTCATTGAATTGTTTCAGAATCTACAATATTCTGTAACACGTGGAAACTGAAGGACCAAAGCTTTAGATTCATTGAATAATGGATTTTTTATTATTTTTGTTTTTCATCAATATCAAGTATTGCAAACTTTATAATTTTTTTTTATAAAAACAAAAGTATAAAATAAAAAACAGAGATGTTCAACGAAATGGTCAGGAATTCGAACAGAGGAATGATTATTTCATCGTTTTAACAATATTTCAAAATAACACATAACTTAGTTCAATGGAAAAAAACAATAAAAAACAACTTTATAACGGTTTATTTATTACTTTAAGCATATTTTTATTATTATTAATTCATTATTAGTTAAATAAAAAATATCATAAAGCAAAGAATGGTCATATGAAAGACATGAAGCTCTCTTATTTCAATACCAAAGATTGGTAGCTTTTTTTTTTTAATAAAATAATACAATAATCATATCCCAGTGCTCTTCCAAAGTATTATTTTAAATTCACAACTAATATTGAGTAAAATATTATTTTGAAAACACCTGCTGTGGAGTTTTAAAGAAATAATGAGTTTTATATGGGTCAACCAGACAATGCCTCTCGACCTCGTTTATCAATTTTTGAGAATATAATTGACAATATAACAATGATTGTGAGAAAATAAAAAGTAATTGTGTGGAACCACAACCAAGGAAACCATTCCGTGACTCAGAACGCGAACAGTAGGTCAAGGAAACGCCGACGTCTAGAACTAGGTGCTTCAGTCGATAGCGTCGCGTTAAGTTTACACTTTACTCTAATTCGGGGTCGGCAGGGGGGGAGGAGGGTTAATCATTTTTTAAATAATTTAAAAAATATTTATCATCAGCCGAGAGTTTAATCTTCACATTAATTTACGTCTGTGAACAGATTAATTTTTTCAGATCAAGAATTTTTAAAATAACAGCTAAAAAATATTTGCCGCTTAAAAAAAGGGTTGTCTTAAGCTCCTTTCCACATTAATATCTTTGAAGGGCCTATGCAATTGTTTCGATAATATTTAAAAATATTTACTATATGGAATATTTTTTATAATATTTAAAACCATTGATTAATATGATATTAATTAAATAAATCTACCAGATATTGAAAGAATAATAAAAATATTGTGAAATTCCCAACATATGACGAAAATGCATAACAAATAGTTCAAGAATTTTGACTAAAAACACAAAAGACTGGATGAAATGTGAATTAATGTGTAGTAAGGGATAAATCAGAAATGAAGGAAAAATTGAAATAAAATTATCAAAGAAAGATGTCAAACTACAGTTGTCAAGATGTCTATGAAGTTGTCTTTAATTTTTTTTTTCTCACCCTCCTATTATTGTTTCTATAACAAATACAACTCATATACTTAAAATAATTGTTAATATGTATATAATCTGAACTAAAATCAGTTTATTGCTAATGAGGCAGTTTAAGCTACAAACTATCAAATCAAACCGTATTTTTTAAATTTACGAACAATATAGTCAATCGACTTTAATATGCGAATTCTTGCACAAAACTGACTTAGTTAGAAAATGTCAATTATAAGTTTTATTATTAAGGATTTTCTTCGACAACTTTAACTATATCGAATAAAACCATAGCCTACAATAAACATGGTGCACCTATTAATTGTGAATGAAATCATCAGTTCCCCAAACTTTAGTAGTGACTGAAATGTATATTTCTCTTCCGTATCTCGTAACTCATCTCAAAGATTGTCTGGAGGCCTGACAGTTGAGAAGGAAATCCTTCATATGTATCAACCAAGATATTGTCAGCTTCTGACACCAACATACAAAAAAGATTAGAAAAAAAAGAACCTTTTAGTAATAAAAAACTAGTGATTCGTTGCCTAAATTTGATTAATTTTAACTGACTGTGAATTTATAATTAATGCATTCTAATTTATTATTAATAATGTTTTATAAAATGGTTATTAATGAATGTATAATAAAAGATGTTATTTAATAGATTGTCCTTGAGGATGGCTAGGCCGAAAAGTTGGGCATTTAAAGATTGAATAAAGAGTGTTGAGACTTAATGCAATTTATTTAATTTAAATATTTCTTATATTATACATATAATTTCGTTTGTATAACATATCACTAATATTGTACAATTAAAATAAAAGTAATAAAAACCTATTAGAAAGATTTGTTCAAAGCTTCCAAAGTTATTTTACTTAAAAAATAAGTTCCCTCATGGTAACGTTCAATAAAAATTCTATTAATAAAGATGAACTATATCAATAGTTTTCGTATAGACAAAGTCCATGCATCATCTAATCTTAAAACCACCTATAATTAATGCAATAATTAATTCTTTCGATAATAATAATAATTCAGAAAACATATTACGACTTAGGCTAACGCTTAAAATTATGTATTATATTAATCAACAAAAAACATTATATTTAAGAAAACATTTCAATGCTCAGGATCAAATATTCAGGCAAGTCTAGTTGAGTATGGGTTACGAAATAAATTTCATAACATTCATCATTTAAAAAATGTAAAATAGTAAGAATTAAATAAAATATATTCTTTTATTTGGCTAACAGTGTTTAAATGGTGTTTCAGATGTGAAATCAGTGGGACATAAAACTTTCTTATCATTAACACACAAACCTTTTCTTTTTTTTTCCTTATTAATCGAATTTCCCATACCCAGGAATTTGAAAGTAAAATTCAACTCAACTTCAGATACAAGTCTTTATTGTAAGAACTTTTCTTTTTATATATTTGCTAACCTCAGATACCATGTAATATTTTATTTTGATATCTTAAATACTTCTGGTTATTAATTTTTAAAATGGATCAAAAAAGATGTTTTTGATACTTTTCTAGATATTAATTTAAAAAAGAAAAGTTAATGCATTGCTGTGAACCTTTAGCGTACCTGACACAGTTTAAGTAAAAAAAAAAATGGCAAAAAGGACAATTTTCACCATGACATTCAATAGCTATGAACATATTTCAGGCCGTCTTTTCAATTTTACCCACTTTTTAGGTATTGCTCGATTTAACTATCTTGAGTCTCCTCTTCCCGTTTTATAAATGTTTGAAAAGTGATATACGACCGTCGCTAAATCGCAATTTTTTCTGATCTGAAGATCTGTCATATGATATGCCAGAGGTCTAAGGTTTAAACGCTCAGCTATCGTGCGGGGTTGTAACCACCACATGGGAGATGGCAAAGAGATATCCACTTGGTAAATGTACCATGGGACGAGGTTTGGGCTCTGCAGTCTGAACTTAATTTCTATCACCACCAGCAAAGCGGACCCTCCCCGCTCAACAGTTTAAATGCGCACACAGCACCATCGTTTCAGCACACACAGTACATACCTGCAACACCCCTTAAAGTACCCCTGGGTAGAAAAAGGAAGGAAACTTCAACTAGAATCTTTTGTACTATTTATTATTTATTTTTTCAATTTGGAGGGTACGAAAAAAAAAAAAAATTCTGAAATCACAAAACTATCATTAACTTCAGAATGATGCCACCAATCTGCACAAAACCTAGGAGAGGTTAAGGACTATTTAAACTGCACGAAATGGGGCAATCTTCATAAACTAATTAGAACTAAAGATACTTTTATTTTGTATCTTCGTTTAAGAAAATTTTCTTTTTTTTTTTTTTTTCTACTTTTTATGCCATAAAAGGGCATGTATGCCCAAAAGCATATGGATATCTTTATAAAGTATATTTGAATATTTTCATATTTACGTACAAATAGTACAACAACTTATACATTGAAGTTGATAATAAAATTAAATTGGATTTAGAGTAAGTAAAAATCTATCTTAAACAAGTTTCGGAAAATCAAAAGTTTTAGGTACCGCATGTACGGAATGCTGCTATGAAAAGTAGGTCTGGAAATTTATTTTCTTCATGAGCCTATATCTCGAAAACTTAATAACTGATTTAAAAAATAAAAAATAGTTTTGAGCATATTTTTTTTATCTACCCATACCTCACTGGAATACAACTTATACTGAAACACAGTGTATAAACATTTCACACCCCTTCTCACCCCATAGACTCACTTTAGGAAGTAGATCGTAACACAATTTTAATATAGTAGATCTTATATACTGAAAAGTTGGCCACCCCTGATATATAACATCTTAGCTACCATAACAGTTCTAAATTTACACATATATTTCTATTCCCACAAGTTTACAACACTTAGAGTTTATAATAATAAGCCCATTGCAACTAATTCAATAACCGCAAAGGTGTCAGGTTCCAAATTATGTCCAGAAGCTAATAAAAAAATTAACCACAGCGTTTCATAACAAGAAACCACATGCTGGAATATAAGAATAAAAGTACTAAAATTGCTCAAACAAGGTCAAAGAAAAAAAATAATAAAACTTTTAATGAAGTATATTCTATTTTAAGTCATGACGGAACTCTCATCCATTTCTTTTATTTAAACTTAGAATATAACTGGCAGAGAAATCGTGATGATTACTAGGAGAAACTTGTTATTTATCTCATGTTGCATAATGAATATTGTTATAGGAAATCGAAAGGAAAAAAAAAAATTTCTAAAAAAGTTTCAATAAAAACACTATTTTATGTTTAATATTTACTACTTCATACTCACGTCTATCAAATGACAATAATGGCGTGCAAATTCAAAGAAATAAAAAGTCAGAGATGGCCCCATTAAAAATTTTCTTTTTTAGGGAATTCGATCTAAATTTTATTCGGCTCTTTGAATTCTAAGTTTTTTCCGTAAGCCAGTTTATCATTATAGGCTCGCATATTTTAAACAACTATTCTACCCTATTTATAAGTAAAATATAGGAATGTTCCAAGTAAAAAAAATATGAAGTTCAATGATTATGATCATATTCATAAAAATGGAAAAAAAAATTTCAAAACTTAGTTTGAAAAATTATAACACATAAATCTTAAAATAATAAGTGGATAACTATTTGTTTTTAATTTATATAGTTTAGCTTATATAACAGGGAATTGGACAAGAGGTTTACAAATGCGAAGGTAGATGTTTGAAAAATCGAGATACAAAAAAAAAAGGATTTCCAGAAATTGAAGCATGTTGCAGAAGGAATTATATGAATGCTGAATAACCGAATGGATTTAAAGCATTCTTTGTTTTCAGCTTTTAATGTAGATTTTTTTTATATATAGAAGCAATACGGAAAAGTACTTTGATATATTATATAATGTTATTGTATATATTTATTATATAACCAAGTTCATTATTTTATTAAATTATTATTTTTAATTTACAACAATGAAAAATGAGGTGTTCTTTATTATCAAATAGGTTTTATCCTCATTAAAATAGTCTGACAGTGCTTAAATGCAGATTTTTTTTTGTTTAATTTCGTTTTTTGAAATAATTAGCCATTTCAAATGTTTGCTAATAGTAAAAAATGGTTAAATATAAACTATAAAAGGATTTTATGATTGACATAAGGAAGTAGGAGGATAAATATTTGTTCCAGGTTGAAAACACATTTTCGGAATAAGATTAGTAAAATAGACGTATTAAATATCATTGGAATGCTAAAGATTTTAGAAAAAAAAAAATGTTTAAATAAATAAAATTTTATCCAGTTTAGTCTCAAAACATTTTTATTCCTTTATAAGTGTGACGCTTCGGCCATTCTGCCATCCTCAAAGACAATTCACAACATTTGACTGTGATAAATAATTTTAATTTTTAATTCAATGTGAATCATTGACTAATTAGGGTAATTTGTGGACTGGTATAAATGAGCTGGGCAGAATAGACAGCAAGAAGTAGTTTTTTAAATGATGTGGTTCTAAAATTGTATTAAGATTGCCCTTGAGGATGTCCGAATTGGCCGAAACGTCGGACTTATAACGGAATAAAAAATTTTTGAGGCTAAAATGGATAAGATTTTATTTATTTAAATAATATTAACCAATCTCAAGAAAGTGTTAAGATGAAATAAAAAATTAAGACGTAGATAAAACGTCTGTTCTAATATGAGTTAAACTTTGCGAGCGCATGAGCAGAGGGTGGGGAGATTCCATCACCAAAGATATTTTATACCTTCACTAAACCTACATCTAAGGCTTTCAGTTGGCAGAATAACTCCATAAAATCATTCTTAGTGTGTTCAACATTGATTATACAACAATTTAGCATTCAATAATGCAGAATGTAAATTTTACTAAGCTGATATATTTTTGCAAAGAAAAAATGGTAAAGTTCGGCTACGAGAAATAATGTTTAAAATATTTTTCAGAAAAATGTTGAACTTGAAGTTAGTCGAAATGTCAACGGAAAAGCTCATTTGGAAAATTAGTACGGGAGAGTATTGCCTCAACGAAAATAATTTCAACACTAAGATGGATAAGGGGGGTGTGATGGGAGCACTGCACCCGATTTTTAAATTATTAGATATGAGCCTTTCAATTGACTGCATGACATAACACCATTAACTCATTCTTTGTATTTTCAAAATTTAATCTATAACAATTTAACATTGAATAGATAGTTAAAAGCAGAATGTACATTTTAATAACTTTTATTTTTGCATTTCTGCCATAATTTTACAAAACAGATAAATTATTAAACGTCCTTTTCTGAAAACTGTTGTGATTAGAGTTGATTAATTTATTGCCAATTTGAATTGAAAGTATTGCAACAGTGTATAATATAAAATATATCTGTATTGAAACTAGTGAAGATTAATTTCAATTCAGAACAGAGTGGTAAGAGAAAATAGGGTAATGCGATTTTTTTAAATTGCTCTGTTGTTTAAAACTACAAATACGTAAAAAATAAAATTCAAATTACCACACTGTATCAAGTATCAATTATAGCTTTAAAGCAATCTATAGACAGGAATCAATATAAATAACTGTAAAAAAGTTTTTCAAATATATTTTTGATTACATGTTGGTTTGATTGGATTTATATATTATATTAATATATTTGATTTTAATAGCAGGAATTTAAATATAAAGGTTCCGACTTCATACTAAGCATCCAACTTCATGCTATAATTTTATTGATTATTTCAAATCTATTAAGTTTCTTTGACTTCCTAAGTACTTTCGAAAAAAAAAGATTTATCAACACGCCATGTCACCTAAACCCTTGGCGTTTTGATTATAATCATATGACATTAAACTTGGCACTTGCCCTACTACAGGAATAACACCTGGTCAATAAACCGTTACACGAAGCGGAGGGTGGAGCAATTCATTAGATCGAAAGTTGCATTTTTATAAATAGCGTCAAAGTGGGTTACTCCGCACCAGTTTTTGAATTTTTTGCGATCTCCATTTTGTAACACTTATAAAAGTTCGGAAATTTTAAAATTTATATCTTAGGCTCCTTAGAGTGTAAATGAAAAATCTGTTTACACTGTTTTGATATCCATGTATTTAATTTTTATTCTTTTCTGGTTTACGAAGGATAATTTATGCTACATATTTAATATTATTATTAATGTTAGCCATTACTAATATATAGCATTCAACAGTATTATCTGTATATATCTGTACACTATATTATTGGTACAATTTAAATATGTCATTATCGAAGAAAAGATCCATTGAAAGTAAAATGAAAAAAAAAATTTTTTTCTTAAAAATTCAAGAAAAAAACACGTGTCTGTTGTTTCAAATTTATTACTCATCTTCTCTTAAAATAAAACTAAACTAAAATAATAAAAATATAACAAAACATAAATATATATTCAATATGAATCAAGACCAAAATACATTAATCCAAATTATGTGTATGTTTATATTTTTTAATTTATATGAAATTACAATCGTATAGGATATAGGAAGGATGTTAAAAATTAAAAATGATAAGACAACAAAAACAACAAGAGACTTAAATTTTCAAAAATTTCAACATAGAAAGAGAATTGACATTAAAACTGATACTTGATATAGTCAAAGATAAAAATTTAACATTATGATTACACTTTCGAGATGAAGAAATGTACGAGTTGAGATAGAAAAATACTAGAAAACCTACTATTATTTTTCAACTGAACAATCACCAATCTAAAGGTTTGAGATTTTTTCCCTCTCTTTTCTTTCATATCTTTCACTGACACTGGTAAGCCACACGCAGCAACATTTGGAGCAATTCGTGCTTATTCATGTTTAGCACTCCAAAAAACATAAAGTAAGCCATTAAAACCAAATATCAGATCAGAACTTTTCATCTCATGTTTTTTTTAACAATATTTGACTTATTGCGCATTTGCATTTGAACTATCTACTTTAAACCTCTGTTGTTCAAAAAATAATTTATTTTATTATAAGATGGCCTTTTGCAGGAATACAAGGTTTCCTCACTTTCAGGAAGGCAAATGCAATTAAATGAATCATAATAAAAAAATGATAAAGTATAAGGTAAAACTAAGGTGGGTAGATGGTAAAATTGAATTAGTTCTAATTCTGATTATTGGCATTACAAAAACATATATTAATGTTGAATTAGAGCAAATGTAACAAAATATTTGAGCTCTTATGTAGACAGACATATTCAAAATGAACGTGATAAGTGGAAAAAAAATTAATAAATTAGCCAATTTATTTTTCTAATTTTTTAAAGATCAGAAAAATAATTTTTGTAATTGTCTGAAAGTTCAAGTATCCAATAACATTCTATTTGAATCCGCATTTTCGCCTCAATTTTATCCGATGCTGAGTTTTACTAAATAGAACCGAATAAGATCTACAGAGAGAAAACCACGCCACTAACGTCGAATTTCTTTAACACCGTTTTACCTTATCGTCAGATAAAAATTTAAAATATAAAAAATATGGATTAATAAATACTTATGTTAAATAAAACATTAAGTACGGAAAACAATACCTTATTATTAAATAACAAACAAAATATATTGCTGGAATATAATAAAAATACTTAAGAGATAGAACTCCCTCATTCAAAG
Source organism: Halyomorpha halys (assembly GCF_000696795.3). Lineage (NCBI taxonomy): Eukaryota > Metazoa > Arthropoda > Insecta > Hemiptera > Pentatomidae > Halyomorpha > Halyomorpha halys. Next base: position 813,736 of record NW_027112673.1, on the reverse strand, counting down.
TGTTAATATATTAATTATTAATTAGAAATGAGGTATAATTATAATTAAAATAGGTTCTCAAGAGCAATCGAAGTTTCGTGACTCTTAAAAAATGAACTAGATTTAAAGCGCATTATGCTTACTGCATCTACCTAAATTTTCAAGCTTAAATTAGTTGCGGTTTCCGATAAAAAAAAAAAACGTAAGGTTCTGGTATTCAAAGAAATCAATTTCAACTTATAGAATTGGCAAAACGAAAGCCAAACCTAGCCCAATCTCGAAAGAACACATGATTTTATTTATATGACATTAAAGTTAATTAAATCTAAAAGTTTTTGTTTAAATAAAATTTCTTTAGTCCGACTTGAGAAAAACATTCACAAGTAAAGAATAATTTTTGAAATAAAAGAAAAATTTTCATTATGGATCCATCCCTTACGATAGATTTCTTTTTAATTTTAGCTAATTTAAATTAGCTTAAATAAAATTAGCATGTACTATCGAATCTTCACGTTTCCTGTTCAACGAAAAACATTATTTTTTTAAAAACAAAAACGGTTTCACGACGCACTTCCAACACACACTAACCCTTTAGTTCAAGGACTATCAACACTAGACTTAGCAGATACGAGACGACGTTTACGAAGGAGCTGGAATAGGGACCTCTTAAATTGATTTTTAAATTTCAATTTTAATGGAGAGGCATCATTGGATGACCTTAACCTTCATGCCTTCATGACTTTTTTTTCATTTTTTTTTTTTTTTTTTTTTCTCTCTCTCTCTCTACATCTCATTCGCTGGTTGTAAAAATACTTTTACAGTTGTGAATATACTTAATAAAGTAAAAAAAAAAAAAAAAAAAAATATTAATTTTCTACTTTTTTTTATGAGTCGGACTAAAATCTATAAAAAAGGGGTGTAAAATATATGACCAGTAACAGCTACAATTATAATAAATATATAAAAGTTTATTAGCATGGATTAAACAGAAATTAATGACAATATTTTATTAATGAATATCTTCATAGATCATTGAATTAAATTGTAATAGAATTTTACTTTCATGCCATTGAGGAAAACTTGAGACTATTAAAACATCTGTAATGTTAAATATATGATTACAAATTCTTTTTACTGGTGGTGGTTTTGTTTTGTTTCTACATTCGAAGTTTGCTTCTTTATTGTTTTGATTTTTCCTTTAACAGTTTCTAAACCGGACTGCTACTCATCAGCACAGGTACCAACTTAATTATTCTTTATAATAAGTAAAAATTCTAAAAGCTACCTTCAATAAATTAGGGTCTGAATCTTAGTGTCCTGGAAATTGACCTTTATCAAGTTATGAGCATTAAACATAGATTTTATGGATAATATACAACTATTTAACAGATAATAATAAATAATATAATAGCTAAATTTATGGATGATTTATTTATAAAAGAAATAGTATATCTAAAAAAATAAAATTATTGAACCACCCTATAACAATAAATTTGGTAAACGTAGCTTAAAAACTATACTGTACCAAATCTGTTCAATCTCTTACCAGAAGAACTAATAAATAAACTAACTACAAAGAAAACTAAAAACTAAATATTTAAATGGGTACTTTTTTAGTTCTATGATTCCCTATAATTGATTTTGATACGCCAAATGACCGTATCTGCCTGTATTTTTTCTTAACGCCGCATAATTATTGATTATATTACGATGAGAATTAGCTATGTGTGAGCTTAGTAATAGAATCCTTATTATTATCATATTCTGTATCATTTCATTTTATTCTCATTATTATATTAATTTAATTTATAATATTATTTTATTATTATTTTTTACTTCATTTTCATTTTAGCAGTTGTTATTTGAATTATATTACTTAAAAATTGCATAGCTTCCACAGCGTCCTAATAGTCTAAACTTTAATGTTCATATTTCACTCATGTCTATCATTTTTATATGTTATTTCGGCACCGACCGATAGATCGGTATCTGGTCGGACCGCATTCAAAATAATTTTGTAAATAAATAAAATAATAATTTAAAAAATATACATTATTAAAATAAATAATTACTTCAATGTTTTCATTGGATTTTAAAAATTACATGTCTAAAAGAAATAAGTTACAGATCAAGTTAGAAGAGATAAATTTGGCTTTTAACATAACTGTATTCGAGTTCTATCTTCCCTTTCGTAACAGGACCTACAGAGATATATTTTCCAGCTAAGCGATCTCAATAATGTTGACCCAGATTGTGCTAACAGTTCTAGCACAGACAGTGGCAATAACCTTACGAAATCGGCAGTTTAGCTACTCATTGTTTGAAATGATTCTATAATAGCTACCATTTTCATATTGGTAACTACTCATTTGATTGCGAAACACGATGATACAATAAAATTAATGTTCAAGAATTCCAGCAATACTTGTTAGGAAAGCAAAATCAAATAACTCCATTCCGAAAGTAGATTCTTCTGAATATTTGGCATTTAAAATTTTTTTCCCTGTGTGGTTGGCCCGTCTGGTGTTGCTTTATTTTAAATCATTTTGAATTTGGCGCCCATTAGAAAAATTGAGAGCGCGCTGAGTAAATAGGTCCTACATAAAACTACCGTGTCGCGGTGTGCAGTGCTATTATTTGTACGGAAATTTGCCGTAATATACGCCAATTTATTTTTTAATTTACATCGGACGTCTGATTGTATCATAGCAACACATCATTTTAGTATTTTCGGAAATAGTGCAAATTTAGTGTTTGGATTGGGTATGTAGTATTGGGCGTTTTTAGTTCCGTATCGAGCGAGCGATACCGATTTTCTTCCTTGTGTTTCAAGATAGAATATTAGGTAGTAAATTTGAATATGTAAAATTTTAACCATTAATAAACTATAATATTTAAATTTGTATATTTTAAAATTATTTTACCAATTCAATAAATGGAGTTGGTACTAAACCAGGTCAATAAATTGACCTGATCCAAATCTTTTCATTACAGTAATTAAATCATTATTTTGAATTTCGCCTTTTATTAACAACTAAATAATTTGAATTGAACAACAGCTTGTGACCATGGACACTACAACGTGTTTGAAACGTCTGGAAATGGCAAAAATGTTAAAATATACCTGATGAATCCGTTTATAGTTGTTTAATTCAATTTGTAACAATCACAAAAAACTAAAAAATCATTAACTAATTTATTTTTATTATTATTTTTTTTTTTTTATGGCCCGCGACACCATGGCTAATACATGTTTGTGGCCCCAAAAAAAGAAATGTTGAGAATCACTGGTTTGTCCCATACAGCTAAATATTAATTAACTATATTCTATGAAATCTCTGTAGGACAGTTTGCTCAATACCCTATTTACTGCTATTACTTATAAAATTAAATATACCTGGTTTTATAATATATAATACCATATATACTTATACATTTCTGTTTACAGATTTCAAATATTTAGCGATGTAACCTATTTTAGCATAGCCTGTTATTTTTAACATATTATTTTATTTAGATCTTTGAATTCCTCTCGTATCCAATCCTTACAATCCAAAATCCTTCGTAAAATCCTCAATGCTCCTTATTTTGTTACTAATAAAACCATCCATAAAGACCTAAATATTCCTTATGTAACCGATCTAGCCCGAACCCGATATTATTCCTTCCATAATAAACTCCCTAACCACCCAAACCCACTCGTTTCTAACCTTGCTTCCTCTTCCAGTCCTGGCAATCCTCCAAGGCGCCTGAAAAGAAGATGGCCTCGTGACCTTATATTGTAAACTGTTTTAGAGTTCTACTACTGGGTAGTTTCTCTACATCCTGTATCATATCATATGTCATTATGATCAAATTTACTGGTTGTATATTTTTATACAGTTGTAAATATCAACAAATAAATAAAAAAAAAAAAATAAAAAAAAAATTTAGATCTTTGAACAATATTTATCGTTGTTTTATGTATGTCGGACATTCAAGTATTAAATGTTTAAGGGTCTCGTTGCCACTACAATATTCACATTGAAAAGTTCCAGTTAAGCCTATTTTGTGCAAGTAGTTATTGCAAATTCCATGATGGGCCGCCTGTAGCTCAGTGCTTAAGACACAGTCTTACCAAATTGTTGATGTCTATTGGCGGTGCCGGTTCGAATCCGGCCTAGGGCGTTGACTTTTTTCATTCAGTTGTGGTCCCACAGAATGAAAAACTTTGACTCCCAACCATGGTTAGGCAGTATATGACTGCAATGGGAGCCTATAACGAAAAAAAAAAATTCCATGATTCGTTCTAAGTCAAATATACTTTTTTTTATAACGCTTGCTTGTGATAATTATGGTTTTGGAATGATATGAGGTAATATATTTTTATAGGACCGGTTGGGTTCTCGCGATATTGTCTTTGCAAGTTTTCTATCTCATCGTTTTTGAAGCCCTTTTAGCTAATATATTTTTTTTTAATTCCTACAAAAATTGTGTATGTTTATATATATAAAACTATTTGGAAATAATAAAGCGAAATGACTTTATTTCCATATACTCGAAATGACATGTCACTGTACATAACTAAGTTATACTCTGCTATAAACTTCAGGATGTTATTTAATATGTAAATAACAATATAGAAACAAATAATATAATGATTTCTAATCAGTAGTCAGCACCGTCAGAGACCAGCCATCGTAGAGAAAAGACAGCGAAGCTAACGGGCCGAGGCAGAAGAGATTTAACAGCTGAAATAGCAAACACTTTCGGCTATCAGCCCCTCTTGGCAGACCACAAGGAGAGAAAGCTATTCTCAGCAATTAAACTACCTTATAGCCTTTGGTATAGCTTTTTACTACTCCACCTCTGCATAGGCTAATCGTGGGAACATTAAACTTCTTCCATTACACAATAGAAAAGCATTAAATATTATAACATGCTAATGAATCAGGTCTATTACTAAAAAATAATAAACTACAAACTATATAAAAATAAATTAAAACGCTGGCCAGTTCATTGTTACAATTAATTGATAAATTAATCTAATTAATATTTCAATTAATTTATGAAAGCTTTTAGAAATACCAACGAATTTTGTAAAAAGCATCAATCATTGGAAAGCTATTACTACTATTCGTAAGTTATAATTATTTTGTTAAAAAAATTTATTACGAATTAATATCATGTAGCAAATTTATAAGGTGACGGAGTAAAAAACTCCAGTTATCGTTTAGACTAGCACTTGTGCCGTATCCACAGTATGTACTCGTTATTGTTTTAGAATTGCCATTATATGCCTGGGTAATTAAATTATTAAGTTATAATAAGTAAATATAATCAATAAGTAATAACAATACTAGAAAGTATAGTTTGATGAATGTTATCTGATATCATTTCAATAAATTTTGATCATCTACGGCAGGGTTGATCGTCGATTGCTCGCAATGTCTATGGTAAAATTCCGTGTACGGTGGACTTTGAAGCGATTGTAGAAGACAAAACTTTCAAGCAATAGTTTCAGACATATTTCATATAGATCAAAAGTTATCAATTATCCATGTTCTTTTAATTTCTCTGGACGTGAGTGTTTTGGCCCTTTAAATAATTATTGTTGTTGTTTTTCCGTAGGTAGATAAGCCGCATATCTGTATTTCAGTACGATGTGTACTCAGCGAGCTATTGATAGATTAGCAAAAAGTAACTCATATTAGTCTGTCATGATACATATCCCTAGCCCTAAAAATCGCACAAGTGAAATATATAAATCAAATTATCACCCATACTGTGCAGTTTTATAATAACTTTTTCATATTTACGAAAAAATACAATCTATACATTGCAGTTGATAAAAAAATTAAATTGCATTTTAAGTTGGTAAAAGTCTATCTTGAAAAAGTGTCGGAAAATAGAATTTTTTAGGTAACACGTGTACGGAAAGCTGCTATCAAGAGTTGGATCTGGAAATTTATTTTCATCATGAGCATATATCTCGAAAACTTAATACGGGATTTAAAAAATAAAAAATAGTTTTGAACATATATTTTCCTTATATACCCATAATTCACTGGAATGCACCTGATACTGAAACACAGTGTATAAACATAGTATGCATTACACACCCCGTCTTCCCCCTTAGACTATGCCTATCACAAGTCGATCGCGAAACACTTATAAGATAAAAAGTAGATCTTATATACAGAAAAGTTGGCCACCCCTGGTCTATGGTCATTTTTGCCGACTTTTACGTTTCGTTTCTTTCGATCTTTTTTCATTCTGTATCTTTTTATGAAGAGAATAGTTAAAATCGAAGGTAGTAGTAATCGGCACATGTTCGAGGTCTGCCAATGTTTGGGTCTCTGCAACACACAAGTGTGTGGATAACGACATTTCCTTGTTCGTTCAAGCATTTGTAGGTGTTTTGGACATTCGCTAAGAAACAACGTATGAATCCGGTTTTATGAAAGCTTAAAAATTAAAGAAATATATATTTTTCACAAATATCGTTATAAAAAAAAAAACATTAGAAACGAGTGCGAGTACACTAACAAACGAAGTACAACGTTTCAGTATCAATTAGCATTACATTAATAAACTCACATGCTCTAAACAGACGAATTTCGACGCAAACAAGGATAGACATGCATACATACGCAAACATTTCGGGGCTGGTGTGAATTAATTGCAAGATAAGGTGAAACTAGTTGCAAATGGTTACTTATAAACCACATGTTCAAGACATGGGCCTACTCAGCGGAGGCAGCAGTGAAAAAAATTATTAATTTAATAAAAAAAAATTTTACAAACAAATACTAATTTTAATAACTAATTAAGCACAACGCGAATTATAAATAACTGTCTTAAAATTTTTGTGGCTTTTCCGTTCTGAAATGTCACACAACCTAATTGACTTTGGCTTGGCCCCCTAACTTTGTTCCTTTGGCTCAAGGGCTTACCTTCGCTGCTACTATATTCAATCAACTACATAACTAGGCGAGATGATAACCCAACATAAATCGAGTACAATTATTATACTCATTAAGAGAAAGAGCCTGAAAACTGAACAAGTAAGAAATCGGTTTCCTTGCTATGTTCACCGAACTGTAACCAGACACTTCTTATATACAGAACAGCAATTACTATAATAAGCATAAAAATTGATTTGCATGATGCGCATATTAAATATACTTCTCAGTCTTGTAAGAAACTTTATTATAAAACTAACAAGTAACTGAAGCATAAACAATAAAGCAGTTTAGGAAGTTATAGAAAAAAAATCGAGTAACTCTAAAACGATTAAATTAACTAATATTTCCTGCAAACATACCTTACTATACTTATGTCAGTAGTTGAGAATGTAAAAAAAAAAATGAAGAACTGTAATAATTATTATATACATCGGAAACTTTTAGTATCGGAATTCATTGATTTAAGTGATGAAGTTATTTTATATTGCAGGAAGCGACTTTGCATGTCGGTCATTTTTCATGTTCATGCATTCATGCATGTTCAGGCACGTACCAGCTTCGTACTTCACCAGGACATATTTAATGTCTAGCGTATAGAGTTTGCATGTTAATTTAAAAAAAAAAATTCAATTTATCTCCCTTAATAATCTTACTAAACAGAAGCAATTAAATTTTTGTTACTTATTTTTGTTGTAAGTTGTTTGTTTTTTGCAATTACGCCAATGAATAACAATGATATATTTTCCAATATAATATAATTTTTGATTTATTTTTAATCATTTGTGGTTTGATTATTTGATGGTAGGACGAATATATCTTCGCTAAAGTATTACTGGTACATTGGTAAGCATTAAAATTTATTTTCTGGTTATTTTATTTCCACTCAACCTTTTTAAAATTCATTATAATATTCTTTGGTTAGACTTAATTTTGAATTACATGTAATGTTTCTTTTTAAAGGAAACTACTACCATCAAATAAGCGCAACCCGAGTTCAACATTCCCCCTTGCTCTGAACTTCGTTATTCTGTACTTCGATGAATACTGTAAGTTTGAAACATTTCGATTATACATTTAAAGATTAATCAATTTTAATGATAGACAATTACTTTGTTATAATATGTTCTTTCTACTTCTAAAAATAAAGTGAGCGAATAGACCTGGAAATATAATGTATATATGATAAAATAAATTTTAAAAATATCTATTTCTTCTAACAGTTACAGACTTCCATCATCGTCATAACTGTAGCAGTATGGAAGTGAGCTATATCAGACCATAGAAGAATAGGAAATGAAATGGGGTGTGTCTAATAGTTTCGAATCGTTGGGGGATTTCCTTCAACTAATGTTAGGATGATAAAAAGTAATACAACCCTGAACATAATCAACGTTTTAAATGAGAACTAGAACTTGTAGATTCACTCTTTGTTAGAACAGACTACCGGAAGGTTTGAAGATATGAAATAACCTTATAAATACTCTCTGAAAAAGAAGAAACTATAAATGCACGTATAATATGTAAAATTACACTTAAATTTATTAATATAATACATTTTATTTTCATTGTATTAATATTAAGTAAAAAATTATTTAATTTTTCTATTACACCGGGCATTCTCAGGGCGTGGGACTCTGAGTTGCAGCACTATCCCTGAATCCCCCATTACTAATCAATCAAGCATTGCCGAACCCCATTAATATGTTTAATAAATTAAAAAATAATTAATGAGGATATAAACTCTATTATGTCAATATTTAATAAAATCAGGGATTAATAAGAAAATATTAATATTAATAAGAATACTGAACAAATAGGATAATAATTGTGTTAAATTTGTTAATTTTAAACTATAAATTACTTTAAATTAGGTAAACAATAATAAAATAAATAAATATTAGCATACATACATCTATAAGTGTATACTATTACTAATATATTATAATATATTCTCTATATTATAATATAGAGAAATTAAGTTCAAATATTAAATTTTACGTAACAAAAATCAAGATAAAAAGAGTAAAACGTGCAATCTTGAGCAGATATAACGCAAAACGTGCAAAATTTTGGAAAAAAAACAAACCAAAATGTGCAGTTTTGTACGAAGTAAGATTAGTGTTATTTAAATGTTTTTCTATGTTCGAATTTCCGTCGAGGTAGAATTTGAACCTTGGGTACAATTGATGAAATATCACGAAAATCCGATCTCTGATAGTAACCCTTTTAAGTGCATATTTATTGATTTCTAGCTTATAAAATAACCCTACATGAATAGTGAATATGATTTTCATATAAAGCATCAAATATATCTTAAAAATATCAATTTAAATCCACATAAATCTTATTTCCTATGTAGTAAAACAATAATTACAATATAAATATACATAACCTGTTTAAATAAATAAAAACACATCTGTATATTTTAGAAAATCCATACCTGCCTATTCAATATTTTACTTTTTTTTTCCAAAGAAGCTTAATAAACAAGTTTTCTTTCTAAATTATCTTTTTGTGATAATCATATTAAAATGAATAACTGCTTCTAATTTGCAATAATTTAATTAATGTTTCAAAATTGTTGGATAAATCTTTTAGCACTGATTAACAAAAACCTGATTAACACAACTTTTACATTCATCTTATTTTGGGATGAAATTAATTTATTTACTTTTCAAAATATCAATTTTTTTAACCCCTTACTCTTTTATATTTCATGTTTAGGTTAGTGAAAATCTTACCATTGTCATAAACAAGTGTGGAAACATGAGATCATTCATTTCCACATTATTTGAAATAATAAAGATATAATATTTCTCTTTCTTCACAAATTTGTTTTCAGCCACGGAATTGGTTTTCTCCTTTAGTTAATTTTTTCACATTTTATACTAGATCATTTTTTATTGGAAATAATGAGAGATGGATAATCATTTCATTATAACAAAATTACAGCTACTTTATTTAAAGATTTTTTTAAAATTCGCTATTCCTGATAGATAATTTCAACCAGGCTCATCGGCTTGATGAGCTTAATCAAAATCGTTCGATACATTTTAGAAATATTATAAAAATAACTATATATTTGTGTTATTATGTTAAGTGAAATCTGACTATTGTCATAACAACCACTGAAACACGAAAATAGTTACTTTCTCCTATAGTTACGCATCGAATTCATATTTTATATTTATCGATTGTTCCTTGTTGCTAACAATGGTAATTGGTTAATCATTTTGAATAAAAATAATTAAAGGTACTTTTGAAAAAGAAATTTTTAAAAATTGCCATTTAAGCTCTGTCAGACTACTTTATGAGGTTAAGGGATATCTGATACTAAATACCATTTAATTTTACATTTGCAAAATTAGTTTAATCAAAATAGTTCGAATCGTTTTCAAGAAAATCATAAAAATGTGTAGAATCGATGTTATGTGTTATATATATATCTATGTTAGGTGAATCGATTTTAGCAAACAAGTTGCCTTAACATACCAGGCACGTACCTACCTTAAGTAAATAATTTAACTGTTTACAAAAACACCCCTACATACACAAAATGTTTTCCCAATCACTATACTTCTCCTAACCGTATTTTTAATATATATATATATATATATAAGCAAAAGTAAAAATTAAAAAAAAAAATATTTTGACAAATATATTTGTAAAACATATTATTTTATTTTTTTAGTAATTCACTAAAGTACAACAAGTGTAATCTGACCAAATTGCACCATCTAAATAGCATAAAAAACATAAATGAAATATTTTTTGTAATAGATATAATTATTGGGGCGTTGTTTAGGGCGTTACGGCTTATAAATTAAAACTATAAATTTTCAAAATTATTTCTAGAGATAGAACTAATTCAGCTAAAATACAAAATAATTCTATGAAAACAAAACAAAAACTAAAATATAGGCTATTTTACATACTGATTAGTTCTAGTACATATCTTTAAATTTACCCGCATAATGCGAAGTTTCAAGACATTAAATTTTATCATCAAGTATTGCACTTATAAATATGATAATATTAAACATGGCTATAAACTCTTATCATTGGATAAGGAAGTAGTGATAAAATAATGTTTGACTGATAAGAACACACCTGTTGCTAGGTATCCGTGCAAGCTGTAGGGAGCGTTATCACTGACTGAAGCTTGCTACATCCCCTTCCACTCCTCCTCTTCTTACTTTCCTACGGACCATTGTTCTTACTCTTGGTGTCCCTCCAGTTGGAGGACATCCCCGAATGTGACCAGAGAATATCTCCTAGGAACTGCCACTGTCTTTCCTAAAATACATACAACAAAAAAAGTATTTAGAATTCCCTAAAATATATGTTCGTAATATTGAAGTTTAAGATATATTTAATTTTATTTAAATTCGTTAGAATCTATTAATATACAGTTAACCAATAATTTATCTTTATTCACCACAAAGCAATTCTATCTGTCACCATGACAAAAAATTATTGAACTTAAATGAACGAATAGCTATGATAGGTGAGCTAAACAGTAAAAACAAACTATAGAAGTACCATAATACTGATAAAACTGGTAAACTCCTCTAAAATACAGAAACACTTCTGAAACTCCAAACATTTTTTGTTGAATAACACACATATCTTGTTCAGCTGTGGTATTTTCCACCACAAGCGGGTTTCTTATACATAGTATCTCGATATATTGAAAGTTAAACTAGACTTTCTTCAAGTGGTTAATAACAACTTTACGTTTTTTAATTCCATCTGTAGAAACAATTTTAAAATTAAGAATCTTAACAAAATTATTTTTGAAATGCAAAGTCTAATTTTTAAAAAAAAGAAAGGTTTTTTTTTCCTGCATCAGAGCATGATCTTGATACAATTGAATAAAGAACTGATGTTCTGAAAAATATTTAATAAACATACAAGTCTTGCGAAGAATTTCGTGTTATAATGTTTGTTTCATACTTATTATTAATTTATCTTTTTGGTTCGACTTATTCCTACATTATAAACACATTGACATAGCCCTACTGCCTGAAATCCATTTCACACAAAGGACACACTTTTACGTAGGTGACCACATCACTTATAGATCAGACAACAGTTCCCATGCTGGTTCTTGCATCCTTATCCCATTCCCTTATTCCCTCCAATCCAACTCATGCTATCCAAACCTCGGTTATCATTTCAACTCGCCCTTTCCATGTTACTTTTTCAACTGTACACTGTCCTCCTGGTAATAACACTTCTTATAACCTCCTTGATTCCTTATTCCGAACCCTCGGACCATGCTAGATTGCTGGAGGAGACTATAACGCTAAGCACCAGCGATGCGGATGCCGCACATCCAACTCCCGTGGTAACATCCTATCCCGTGTTTCCACTTCCAATACCTATTCTATTCTCTTCTACTTATTGGCATCCATCCCTCAAGAAGCACCCAAATACCATTGACATATTTATCATCTCCCAGATTTCTCCCTCCCAAGCCATTTTTTAAATATTATTATTTTTTATAATATTTCGTTTTATGGAATTTGAGGTTGGATGCCTGTTTTTACTGGTATATAAGTAAACTTTTAATCTCATTTTTGTCATAATAAACATAGAAACGAATACTCATTTATTTTCATCTTCAGTTTTTTTTATCAATTGTTTTCATATTTTACATTTATTCACTGTTCATTGGTAATGGGCACACAGGAATCCACTCACACATAAAGCGGTGTGGCAGTCCAAGAAAAAAAAAGTGCAAACTTAAGATTTGCAACCACGATGCACATGAAACCCGGCGAGGTTTCCCTAAAATGTTTGCAATAACAGGGGCTACATCGGCTGCTAAATCTAAAGTTAAAAGCCGCAAAATCGTTTATTTATTAGAAAAAGAAAATGGGGGTTGCGGTCCATTGTATATAGCAGAGCTGTTTCAATAATAACATTCAGGTGAACACAGGTGAACTTTAAACACAAATTGAAATTTTAGGCAATAATATTCTAACCGTTGATTTTGGCCTTCGTTGCCCATTTCAAAGAATGTATATTATAGCCAAAGTTAAAGAAGCCATTTCTGAGAGCATATTTTTAATTTTGCAAGATGAGCAAGATTTTTTTTAAGAGCAGATTTTTAATTTTAAGGGCAGATTTTTAATTTTAAGAGCAAAAAATTTTTGATTTTAGTAGCAGATTTAAATTTTAAGAGCAAATTTTTCGAATAGTTCAATTTCATCGCCGATATTAATAGTTGGAAGTTATACTAAAATGCATGTGAAAGATGAAATGTGCATAATTTTTAACTTTCCACCATATGAATGTGAAAGCTCAAATATTTATGTACTAAAAAACAGAAAATACTATTGAAATATTTAAATTCATCAACGTCTTCAGATTCCCCAAAGTTGATCAATCAAGTTAAAACTAATTAAAAATTAAATCAATCCTTACACATTTCGAAACAGTAATTTATTTATTGTGTAGGATGGTAATACCTATAACATATATTCGTACGTAATATCAGTTTGGTACAATGTTAACTTTCACTTACCTACTTTAATAAAGGGGGGAAGGTACAGAAAGGTTGGAAAACATTGAATTACAGGATTCTCAACTAATTGTAGTAAAAACAGGTTTAAATATTACCCAAACCAGACTGAAAAGACAGGAAACTGCACGTCGATTACGATTCTGGACATTTGGAGTTGAGCTTTGGGGCTCCACTAAACCTTCGAATTCCTCTCGTATTCAATCCAAACTCCTTTGTAAAATCCTCAATGCTCCTTACTTTGTCACAAATAAAATCATACATAAAGACCTTGATGTTCCCTATGTAACCGATCTAGCCCGAACCAGATATCACTCCTTCCATTATAAACTCTCTAACCACTCTAAACCCCTAGTTTCTAATCTTGCATCCTCTTCCATTCCTGAAAATCCTCCGAGGCACCTGAAAAGAAGAAGGAACGAGACCAGCTAATGTAAAATGTCATTAGAGTGCTACCAATGGGTAGTTTCTCTACACGCCTGTAACACTCCAATTTAACTTAGATCAGATTTACTAAATGTATTATAATGTACAGTTGTAAATAGCAATAAATAAATATTAAAAAAATATTGTCAGTGACTGGAGTGCCATTCAAAATTGGTTTAGATCCCTGGTAGTGGATGATCCTGATTCCAGATGACAAGTACTTTACGGTTTACACATTGTCAACAATGGCCGAGACAATGTACATTTTTTTGTAAAAATTATGTATGTACTACCTTGTTTTTGGTATTGGCCTCACATGAAATGTATCAAAAGAAGTGAAAGAACAACTAAGAAGAACAGATAAATTATCATATTGTTCATTTACCGGATTTATGCGTTTGTTTTCCCTTAAAATTTGCTGTTTTCACGATTTAACCATAATGATCGAACGATGGCGGTGAAGGTTAGTTAATAAAATTAGCTCCTTCGCCACTGCGTTTACTTTTTTCAATTTTCGCCAGGAAAAACCTGGTGGTTAAACATGAATATTTAACAAAAAATCTCCTTCAACAACAGAGAAGAGTTCAGTGCTTTAACCTTACGAAGTACTTGACCCTTCATCGTATTATGAAATAATTAATTATTCAACTAACACACTGATCAATAGTTTGCCCCTTCAGGGAATAATACTTGATAAAAGAAAATATAATACAGGTATGTTAACCCATAAATAGGAAAATAAGTCTCATAATTCAAGCCCCCTTGTTACACACTTATTTAAATAAGATTTCTATATACAATCGAGATACCTGGAGTAAGGCACGAACAGGTCTCGATGTAAACAGCGGCACATCTTTTAATGAAAAGATTGGAATATTCATTTATCTAAGATAGCTTGCATAGACCAACTACTCAATTCTCGGTTATGAAATTTCGTGTCAAATTCCTATGATTTTTACTGCCTCAGTACAATTTCGAAGAGTTTTTAATTTTATCTTCTCCCAAGACTTAACATTTTTATAAACAATGTTCTACCCGATACTCACAATGTTTCAAAATCAAACTATCCAGCGACTAGTAAATGGTTTTGTGGTGCGAGTGCAGAACCTAGATCTATGAGATAGATTGAGGAGATGGCGCGCCAGCCAAACAAAAATATTATGTCTGCTGGAGTTGCTAGGTATTATCAGGCTATTGTTACGTTGGTGTCTGCAGTGACTGACAATCTCCACGTAGACCGTGTGTAATGCACTAAGCCATTGGGGAGTTTGAAAAATCTGTGCCCTTTATATATGTATAATTGGTATATTACAGATAGTTCCAGTGCAGTATTTTTTAATGATCTGAAACATTTCCTCGACTAATACGGAATTTTTATTCTAAAAAAAAGAGAGTATTTCTCATGGTAAAATTTGCGCCTCCTTTGTACCTGCGCCCTTGGCTGATGCACACCTCGCTACCGCGTAACTACGGTCCTGGCCTTAATTCTCCTGAGGGCATCGGAAACATAAGAAGCTAACCTCCGACATAAGGATACTCCGGTAGCCTAATATGAAACAACTATGCCCTTCTCAGAGATGTTATTATGAGGCATCACAATTACCATTAAAAAAATTTAAACAAATTGGAAATATAATTCGAAATTATTAATTTAAAGAAATGAACCTAAATAAGAACTAAATATTTCACCTCCATGCGAATATTTGTTGTTTATAGTGAATAAAATATTTAAATACCCCTTATTCGTAACAACTGTAAAAAAAATATAATAATGAATTGATATTGTTTTGAACATATGTTCTAACTGTGGGTCCATTATGAAAATGTAGTGTTCTAAATTCTAGTCCAGAAAACCAACAAACTTAAATAGGTATGGAAGATTATTATTACTCGGACGATAATTATTACTCGACCGCTACAGACCGCGGAAGAGTTCGAAAAGCAAACGCTGTCGTACGGAAGCCAAGAGATAGAGCTGCCAACAGAGGTCAAAGAACGAAAGGTTATAAAGCCGAAGACAGATCGAGGAGGGGGAGGAGAGGTAGAAGTGGATGTAGGAAGAAAAAGAGGTACTGCCCCAAAGTGAGGAGGATCTACAGCTACTGCAGGGGTTGCAAGAAGAAGAGGAGTAAAAGGAGGGGTTGCAGGACAAGAAAGAAGAAGCAAATGTGTTGTCAGCTATGAGGTTATTTTTCCCGATTTATGTTTCTCTTCAAAATAAATGTATGGTTTTTGTATAATCCATTGTAATATTTATTCAAAGGCAAAACACAATGTAATTTGTTTTTCATTTTTTTCCTTTACAATATTTTCATGATTACAATTAAAATATTTACAGTTCTGAAAGATTAGTGACCTTGATTCCAAAACCACCTTGCCACAATTTTTTTTTCTAAAGTAAAGTTTGATGTACTTACTATCTGTAAGGCCTTAAGACGAACAGATAATAT
>NW_027112673.1:795856-797355 GCF_000696795.3 Halyomorpha halys | reverse complement strand
CACAGAAAATTTCGCCTTGGAAAAAAAGAGAAAACATTTTTTTTTTCGAAACTTTAATTTTCGAAGGCACCAATTCATGATGTATATTTTTTCTTCACTAGTTTCATACTTCAAAACATTTTATTATTTTTTAAATTTTATATTAACAATATATTCTTCATCTCGACGTTTCGAAATGTTCGTTCATCTTCAGACATTTACTTTTTTAGCATTGTAATTTTCTTTTCTTTCGTTCTAGCTTCTTTCCTAGTTTGTTTTACACATGTATGTCTTTAAATTATGTTTAATGGTTACTTATAAATTAAACAGTTGTTCTTGACGTACTGATTAGGGGACATAAAGAACAACTCGACAGTGAATATCAGTGAAAAAGATGGTAAAATGTCAAATAGAAAAGGAGTCAAATTATTAAGACAAAAATTTAAAACAGATTAAACAAAAAAGACAAATGTGAAAAACAAATTATGAAAAGGAAAACGAGAACGAAAGAAAAGAATAACTGTAGTAATAAAAGGGAAAATCCTGATGATGGAGGAACGGTCCGAAACGTCGGAAAGAATATATTATTAATCTAAAATTAATAAAAACAGGATGTATGAAGGTAGCTCATCAGCCCAGAAATTTTTATATGTTCATTGCACTTGTACAATCTCCTAAAGTTCATTGTTTTACGAGCAAAGGAAAGCATTTCGATATTTGTTCTTTTTATATTTTAAACTATTTACTAACAGAATGAAAGGAAACAGGTAAGCGCTGCGAATATTCTCCTTTAGAAATTAAAACAATAAGTAAAAGATAAAAATATTTAATTTACTATTAATGAAAGAAAAACATAGGATTCATTTTTCAGTCGAATTAATTCCCTTAGTTGTATATGTATTTATCTTAGTGTTTCTTATATCCAATAAGCTAGTAATCGATAGCCTACACGTGGGAACTATTGCGCGTCCTTTCCAATGCTAAAACCTCTTACGTGTATTTCTATTATTTTAAATGTTAAATATTAAATATATCTTGCTGAAAGAAGCTGAGAGTTTCAACTTTTTTCCATTGCCTATGAGGGGTTATCCTACAGGTTACAAACATAATCTAACCAGGAGTGGGAAGGTTGAGTTTTGACTCCGTTGGACCACCGTGAAATAAAAGTCAACCTGCTAGGTTGGAATCAAACTGGCGCCAATGCAGACTCGAAGTTGCTAAGGTTACACCTTAACTCACTCTGCTGTAACGGCCTTCGAGTTCCCGCTTTAATCATCATCCCTAATTTCACCAAACACAAAACATATTCTTTCTTGAAAGGACCATACCCATTAAAATGTTTTAAACAACAAATAACAATTCTCTACCCACAGTGTTTCAGAAAGTGTGGTAAGCATATCCCCTCTTCCCCAAGAGCTACAGGAGTTTGGTGGAGGTAAGCAGTACTCCAGGTTCTGGCAGCCCCAGGTCTGATGAGCTTACTTTTTTATATTACAAATATAAAAAATATTTCGTTACTT
>NW_027112673.1:738884-795481 GCF_000696795.3 Halyomorpha halys | reverse complement strand
CAGTCAAATTAAATACAATTGAAATTTACATATGATTCTACTCATTCCAACATTCTATGACTCAACAACAGTAACTAATGATTAAAATGTTACAGCTCATGTGCATTTTTAGTTTTTGTGCGATTTTTCTAGGTTCTATGCGATTTTGTATGTTTGATATTTTTTACTAAATAGAATTTTCCTCTCTAACGTTCAAGATTATGGATAGCTGGTTGAAGTCTACTTCTAAACTAATATTTTGTATTAGTAAACAAAAAAATAATTTATTTTCTAATATAACTTTTAGGTATGTATATTTTATTATAAACGAATTATACGAATTTTTCTTTTGATGAAGTATACTCAGTTACAAAAACTATTGATGGGGTACATAAATGTCGAAAGTTTTAGGAACTGCTTTACCACAATTATAAGTGATGTCCATTAAATGTGGAAAAATTGACATGTAGTGCGTTATTTAATTTATTTTTCGGCGGAAAGTTAAGAGGATGATTTTAAATGTACAAAGCTCATTTTTTTTAAAGCGCTCTATAACACATTACCAATCAATACTTTTAAAAAGAAATAGTAATCTTGAAAAGTACTTGGTAATTATACTTTTCAGTACGATTATGAATCTTTGACCATGACCATAAATATAATATCTTTGTACTATTTTTCTTCAGATTATCGTGTTGGAACTGTTCGTTCAGCATTTATTTTAAAAAAGTATACATTCACACCTGGACTAGAAATAAGACTGCGCAGTTGTAAATTAACGAGATATAAGTGGGCGTCATCCAATTTGATTGCAATCAGGAAACAATTTAAGTCGACATAAATGTGAAAACATTGATGCAATCTAATCTAAATTCATTTTGTAATATGGATAGTTAAATATACTTTTAAAATTATATGATCCAAGCATGAATTATTTAAAATTTAAGATATAGAAATAAACTTTGCAAAAGCTTTACGATATGGTTTTAAATAATGAAGAAGATAATCAGCGTTGCAGTCAAAAGAGAAACAAAAATAGTTAAGAACTATTTATTTTCCGCCGTTTAGCCCTATTTTATGGAGCTTCATCAGCTATCAAGATACAAAAACAACTAAGAACACTTTGACATTGTAAGATAATAAGATACAAAAAGGAAAATTAAGAAACTTATACACAAATAAAAGAAAAGAAGAAATAAAATTTTTAATTTTTAAAATTTGTAATTTTATTTTTATTTATCTCGACCTTCACTTAATCACAAATTACTTCTTTCTTTTCCGTTTTTTAGTGTGTAAAATTATGTTTTTCGAATCTCTTTTTCTGTTTTTGCATGTTATTGCTTCTCCTGTACATTTTTAACCTTATAGTGTACGTATTTTTTTTTTATATTCTTAGCATTGTTTATGTTATATTAATACTATTTTATTTCTTCTTTCCTTTTATTTGTATATATTTTTAATTCACCTTTTTGTATATTATTATCTTACTATTCTAAATCTTCTTAGTTGTTTTTGTATCTTTTTAGCCCTGATGAAGCTCTACAAAGTGGGGCAAAACATTGAAAAATATTTTTGTATCTCTTTTGACCACAACCCAGACCATCTTGTTCATTATTTGAAATTATACGGTCAATTATTTACATATAGTTTAATATTTTGAGAATATAATAGTGTAAACATAAACAAATAAAAATTAGCTTTAAAATTAGAACAATAAAATTTAATTTTGTCGGATCACAGAATGACGGCATAGTTTTTATTTAATTATTTTCAAAAACACTAACTACTAACACACTAAGCCATTCATAACATAAATTTTAAATGTTTAAAAATAACCAGTAGTTTGAAAAAAAAAAAAGAGCTAAATGAAAATTTTTGTTGGTTTAAACAAAAAATGCGTATATTTTTTTTTATCTTTCGTTCTATAGCTATTTGGCGTTTGGATGCAAATGCAATGGAATTATTACTTTATTCAATATTTTCTGTTGTATTATCATCTTTTTTTTTTTTTCAAAAATAAAAATAACATAGCTTACTGAGATGTCATTGAGGACACATGGAGAGATAAATCAATTTAAGTTATTGATTGACCGTGTGTCAAAAAAAACACAAATAGTAGATACTTATTTAATAATAATTAAATTATTATTAGGATAATAATTAGCCTAACAGGCTCAATAAAATAGTATAATTATCTACTATTTGAGTTTTTTTTTTTACCGCACCCGGATAATATTCCATTCAATTTAAGTTATAATTGAACAAATGCTTTCAAGATATCTTGCCACCTAGACGTAATCCCATGGATCATAAAAATTTGAGAAAGTAAATCTGCTAAGAAATAACAGAAGAGATTGGAATTTACTACAATATTACTTTAATTAAAATTAACAGAAATATAAAATAATAATAAACAGGCATACAACCGTCTCGTCAGCAGTGGAATGAGGAAATATGTGGAGTTACTAAAAAACATTCCAGACCTTTAAAATCAAAAATAAAAATCTGGGGAAAAGTAAAAATGAGTAGGACAGAAGAAGATAAGCCGAAAATGGTTGTGAACGTAGGCGAGCAAGGACACAAGTAGCTTGTCTACATAACAAGAGAATGAGAAAGCTTCTGCTATTCCAAGATGTTAAACTGTTCAGATATAAAAACCTAGTTTAAACGTAAAATATCCCGTAAAAAGCTGTGGGGGTTGATTTAATAGGGAGATAAACTTAGATGTCCTTGAAAATTATAGCAAAATTAAAGTCAAATTTGAAAGCTATCTGGATAACAGATAGCTAAACGTATTAGGAAATAACTTAAATAGAATAGAAGGAAATAGTTTGTAAACTAGAAAATATTTAGCTTGGAATAATTAAATTAATATTAGATAACCCATTTATACAACAATATTTATAGTACTCACACAATATAAATAAACTTTTCTTAAGTTATATAAAAATATAATGGTATAACTTCGTTGAAGTAGAATAATAAATGATAATTATAGATACCTATGATGTCAAAAATCAAACCAAAAGTTGAAGAACTCTTTATTCCAGGATAGCTTATTTCCTAATTAAAACTGAGGTTTAAGACGCGATGGGCGTGTATCGATTCCCATAAAATACACATAAGCCCACTGATTTAGGAAATAGGGAATACTTTTAAATAAACAGAAAGACTGATGTGCCATCAGATATCTCAAACACGCGAATAAGAGGTATGCAGCAATTGTCATAATAGCAGAGAATTGGCATGCTTCATAGGGAGTAGGAAACGTAACAGATGGGCTTAAGCAAAAGACAGAAGCGGCAGTGACTATGCTTCGTTCTAAGATTAAGAAAAAAGTAAAACTGAGTAAAAAGTTTGTCTTGTAGTTTCAGTTGAAATAAAACCATAAAGTGAACTACTAAAGATCAAAGATTATGCATGATTACGTTGATAAGCTGAAGGGAGGTGGTGAACTTAAAATATTGAATTTGCCATGAAAAAAGGAAAAAATCTTAAATCTCCCGATAGTTTTTATCATATTTCCAACTTAATGTAGATTTGGGAAGTATTACCGGCAAATAACCCTTTTCCAAAACATTTTTGAAAACTGAACTCTCTAAATAGCGTTTGCAAGAACTTTATTGGGAATACCCATATACATAAATTAATTAAATATTTTCATGTTGCTTCTTAAAAGGAAATTCAAATAAGTTATTTCTTGATCAAAATAAAAGAAAAGGTAGTCATAAGTATGTTGTCAAAACGTCAATTACTTATCCATTTTAGAGAAAATGAAAAATTCATAATGAATAAGTATGGCCTCGATAACAAGGTTGACAAGATATTATACAAAAAACTTTATAATTTATTAGTCAAAGGATTAAAATTGAAGAGTGAGGTATTATTCATTTAATGTATGTGGTATCCCATAGAAAAATGAAAAAAAGAATGTAAACCATTTTCAGATCTAGTCATCAATAAGAGGATATAGATAAATTTATTTATCAGCTATAAATAAATTTCTAATAGTTTCTCTATCAAAATCTGCTTACTATTTTAATCACCGAGTAAAAAAAAAAAAAAGAAAATAGGGTATTATTTCTAAAAAAGAATTTATGAGAACCTTATTCTGTGCTGAGCAATATTAGTAGATAGTTAAACCATTCACATTCCTCGAGTTATAACCAGAGCCCGGTTTTTCATGCAATCACATAGTTTGTTTGCATGTATTTTTTTAAAAACAGTTGTTCAAATGTATTTATGTATTAGTGTTATCACATGCAACTAGCCCTATTTTATTTTCCATGTTTGAGGATAAATACAATTGTCATATAACTGTATCTTTGAATAGTTTCAACAAAGTAATAAAAAAAGTTATAAAAATTAATATTTCACAGAGGAGATGACATTCTAAATTTCAATTGTAGGTTGTTTTTCAACCAACAAAACAATTAAAATCCATTGAATTTATGGTAACTTAAATGATTCAATTCTGAAACAATGGATTTTATTATGTAGCTTGCATTCTTTAGAAGTGATAATACATCATATAATTTAAAACTCCAATGAATCATTTTTCCAAAATTAACTGGGCCAACAATTAACTGTAAAGGAAAAACTATTTTTTTTTATTAATCCAAATAGAGCAAAATTAAAATAAAAACCTTATCAATCAACATTAGAAATACGACTAAAAAAAAGATTTTTTTGAATTTAAAACGTTAAAATGGTTTTGTGTACCATTGTCAAGAATTGTTTACATAATTTAACTGTTATTATAGTGAAACATTTCCATTTTAATACATTATTTACAATTATACATTATATAGGTTATTACATATATCATTTACATTTTTCATTAGGATTTCCAATAATAGAACAGTCTGTACGAACAAGTAATAGTTATGAATTTAATTTTTTAATGGCAAGCTTCTATATATTAAAACTAAATATCTTATATCAACCATAAATTTAGATTTATAATATAAATCTATAACGTACATTAACGTCATAAAAGTGGATTATTAAAAAATAATGTTAATCTCTAAAAAATGTATATAAAAAAGAAACATTATTATATTTTCAATGATTAATTTTTCTTTTAATTTAAAAAACATCCTTTATCTTGGAAAT
Source organism: Halyomorpha halys (assembly GCF_000696795.3). Lineage (NCBI taxonomy): Eukaryota > Metazoa > Arthropoda > Insecta > Hemiptera > Pentatomidae > Halyomorpha > Halyomorpha halys. The sequence continues at coordinate 790,387 of NW_027112673.1, read as the reverse complement.
CATTTCAGTACAGCAAAGTGAATCATCAGGCATATCAAGAGAAAATTAGATTTAACATGTAACATTTAAGCATTTATTTATGAAAAAATGAAAAATCAATATATTTGTATTAAATTCCCAATTCTGATGAAATCAAAAATAATCATTTAAGCAATTCAAAAATAATGAATCATCTACAAAAAGAAGCTACAGAGAAGAAAATGGACAAATTCATTCTCAAGTACTATGAACAATAGATCATTCAAAAATTTTGAAAAAGTTGTGCCAATAAAATATAATTCGCACACTGTTGAAAAGAATATTTAAGAATGAAGATTTAATTACTTTGAACAGAAGATAGAATGAAAAGAAAACGAAACATATTTCTTACAGAACGTTTAACCATTCAACAGTTCAAATAAAAATAGCTTTAAGATCAAATGTTATTTTAGTTCATACAATAATAAACCCCTCAATGTAAAACAATTAACTCTGATAATCTAACTAATACCCCATTCTGAGTAGAAGCCTAGCAACAGAATAAATATACGACTTATTAAACTCTGTTCCATACATCAAAGAATTTTATCATTAAAAAATAATGTTAATCTCTAAAAAATGTATATAAAAAGAAACATTATTATATTTTCAATGATTAATTTTTATTTTTATTTAAAAAACATCCTTTATCTTGGAAATCGTTTCAGTACAGCAAAGTGAATGAAAAGAAAACGAAACATATTTCTTACAGAGTGTTTAACCATTCAAAAAATTCAACATAAGCAATCGTTATTCTTAAATAAACTAAAACCAACACTAAAACAGCAGGGCTCTCCATTGAGATTCAGCAAATAATGAATTCACAACAACAATAATAAACATAATATTGTTCCTTTGATTTATTAGTAGCAAATCTGACAAAAAAAAAAAAGTATTTAATTATTTTGAGCCATAGACTGGGGTTACTTGGTCACATCTTTACTATCTTTGAGACGACTCCAGCAGAGAAAATAACTCCAGTCTATGATGCTATCCTGGGAATATATCCAATGGATTCCAATCAATTGGAATTATTCCAATCCAGCAATACACATTGTTACATAGCTAATAGAGTTGTGACAAAGTAATCCCTGTCTATAATACATTATGTGAAAAATGTTGAACAAAAAATAAAATAAAATCTTTTTTTTTATCAGATACTTTTAAATAAAACAGTTATATGTCCCAAACAAAATTCAGAAAGCTTCAAAGAGATGTCACTACAATAAAGAACAACAGGAATATAGAATGCCAGAAAAACATAACTTCTTATGTTTCGAAACTATCTATAGTAAATATTTTTTTAATAAAAGGTGAAACTAAAACTAAAAATGAGGATATTTTCTAAATGATGGGTATCAAAATATTTCATTTATATATCTTACTAATTAATCGTAGGAAGTAAAATTAAATCTGCTTTGTCAAACATTACATACCAATAATAGGATCAATGGTTAAAGAGCATAAACAGTTCAAATAAAAATAGCTTTAAGATCAAATGTTATTTTAGTTCATACAATAATAAACCCCTCAATGTAAAACAATTAACTCTGAAAATCAAACTAATACCTCATTCTGAGTAGAAGCCTAGCAACAGAATAAATATACGACTTATTAAACACTGTTCCATATATTAAAGAATTTTATATAAATTTTTTTAACTAGATCAATGGTTTTAATTTATTTTGTTGATATAACTTTTAATAATAAAAGCATATTTATCTGTAGCTATTACGTGAATATCTCTAACAAAATCAATTCGTTATGTATATAATCACTAAAAGAACATATGAAAAGTCTTTTGTAAAGTAAATAGTATATTTTGTCTGGGATTAAGCCCAGCCAAACTATTCTGGGATATAATTACCCAAAGAATACAATAATATATTACCATTCCCCCTTAATCTCAGATTAACCAAATAGGTTCATACTGAATTTAATTCATATAATATTTTCTACCAAGACCATCTAGCTTTATAACTAGAAGATAGATTAGGATAGGCCTAGTTCAAACATAATTTTTTACCTAAAAATAAGCCCTAACGAATTTCTAGAAGTACCTTAAAAATATATATAAATAATTTAAACTCAAATAATGGTAAATGACAGTTTTGGACAAAAAGTAATTGTACTAATTACAGTTAAATGTAATTGCTAATTACTTTGGTTCAACTAGTAATTGTAATTTCGAACCATTATTACCATAACAGTGGTTCATCAAGTAGTTGAAATTACTAATCAAATTTGTAATTTCATTTCTTAGCTTCAAATTACAGTAATTGTAATTGCAATTACTTTTTGCCCAACTCCGGTAAATGATACATATAAACTTAACTTTTTTAATAACAGATTTATACTAAGCTTCTTTATTCTAGTTTTTCAAAAAAGATCATTATAAAATGTTTATTTGACAATTTAAATGTTCATTGAAAATATTACCATCCTATACCTATACCATATAACCATAAGGAAACAATACTGGTCACAAAAAATGCCTTGTTCAGAATGTTATGGGTTTGTTTCCCACCTGAGTTAGTCAATATTTATTTCATGGTACTCTTGAGAAATGAATAATTATATTCTCACTTTTGGACTGCATGATACTTCAGCAGAAGAGGCCGTTATAGAAGAGTGCGCTCTAACATCAGCTTGGTTCTATTCCAGCCTGGATAGATTACTTTTATTTTATGGTAGTCTAACAGAATGAAAAATCGACAATAGGATAACCCAACCTCTTTACATCAGAAATTGCTTGGCAGAGGGTAACAAAAAAAACTCAGAGAATCTTGAGCCAAAAAAAACAAATTACATTTTTATTACAAATTATAATAAAAGTACTGGCCATCATTAAGGAAATTTATAATTTTATGAAATTAGATGAAACAACCAAAAAATAAAAGATAAAAAGATTTTTAAAACAAATCACTTGTATTTTATAATAGAAATATTTAAATGAATTTTATAAATTTAATTTTTCTCCTTTTTCGTTGATTGACCATGTGTGATAATAAAAGGAAGATAGTCTGGGTGCAGTCAAAGAAAAAAAAACTCACATAGTCGTAAAACTATTTAATATGAGCCAACGTTTTATTTACGTTCTGGCCTGCAGCCTGAAAGCCGTGATGAAGCTCTGCAATGTGAGGCCAAAACCTTGCCTCAAATTAGATAGTTTTACAGCTATTTGAGGTTTTTTTCTTTGACTGCACTCCATCTTCCATTTCTAAATAACAAATTATAATTAAAGAGAAACGTGTACCATGTTAAGTAGGTTAAGTCCAACTTGAGTTGATTATCATTAAAAAATATACTTATATAATGGTAAATGATACATATAAATATTATAAGTAAATGAACAATGATGATAAGTATATTATACATATTGTTTTATTTTTTTTACAGAAAACTAATACAAATATTTACTATAAGTATATTATCTTTTAGTAAAAAATAAAGTACCTGCCTGTTTCTTTTTAACTAATCCACCAAAAGATATTTTTGTAAATAACTTAAAACTAGAGGTCTAAGGTTTAATAGTCAACTTGAAATAAAACAGAACAGACAACATTACTTTATTACATAGCTTTTCATATGATGACAGCATATTGAAGAAAGAAACCAATAACTTTATTAAGAATTAGTGATCCTGTAAACAGATTAATTCTGGGTCAGCTAATAAAAATAAAAATCATTATTTAAACCGAATGCTGTCTCAACAAACAGAAAACAATGTTGTGAGGAATTAATTTACCAGGAAAGAAATTGAACCTGTAAATTAGAAATGATACAGCAGAGCAATGTAAATATACATCAGAATTGCTTTTTTTTTTAGGATTTTCACTGATATGTTGGTCAATGACGACCAAGATGTATCGATTATTTAACATTAGATTACTTTTACTTAACTATATGTGGAATATATAGTAAGAGGATGTATTACATTAATGAATAATTTAAAATTTGAGTTTTCGACAGTAATACACGTTTTGAAGTCCCCTAAATCTAAGTAACCATGTGTCACAAAATGGTCTGTGAGTATGACAAGCCTAGCTCAACAACCAAAAATTATATAAAACTGAAATTACACACTTAGGGCAGATGTATGATTGTGATGTGGAATTCGTGGGACTATGTTAGGATACCCCCTCAACAAGTTTGTCAGACTGGGGCGACTTTGGAGGGCCAGGCATATCACATCAATGGTTGATCTTGAGACACCCAACTGGTATAGGCTTTTGGAGGAGGCCCAGTTTCAGTAATGGGACGTAGCACCACATATATATGTATATACACCTGGGATACTATAGCAACATTTTTGTTAAAATTGACTGACTGGTATATATTCGATTCCACACATTTTTTGAATAATTTTCAAAACGGCTCTAGCAATTAGCTTTTGAAATTTAATTGAAGTTCAATTCATGAAATTAAACTCAGTTATCAATACGGATAGGTCTCATCCTCATTGAAATAGCCTGTAAGGTCTTAAGAGACAAATTTTCAAAGTCCCTTCTTCTAAAGTACCTTTAATTTTGTTTGTCTGAAATAATTAAGAATCTTACATTTTTAATAATTTAATAATGAAAAAGAAATAAATATAAACTATGAAAGAATTTGAAAAACTAGCTAAAGGAGAAAAGAGAAAAATATTTTTTCCACGTTGAAATTTCTGGGATTAAGTGTAGTAATATGAATGTAATTTATACAGTTGGAAAGTCAAAGATTTTAGAAAAAAATTTAACATAGAAAGCTGTAGAAGATAACGGAAAATGATAAAAACACCCACAAATAATAAAAGATCGATTCTGGCATGAGTTTAATGACTAAACTGGTGGGCACATCTTTATGTGCAGCGCATTTTTTTGTTTTACAAGTAAGATAAATGTTTACCTTACACCATAGTGATTAAATAGTAAGTTTTTTTTTAATTTTAGCTAATCTATACATAAACTTATCATTTGACAGGATGGCTAACTATATAAAGTCATTCTTAATTTTTAATATTGATTCTACAACATGTACTAACTAATCAATTTAGGATTGAATAAATGGCTTAGAGTAGAAATTAAATTTTAGTAAGCTGTTATATTTCTTTATTACTACCTCACTCTTGCAAAAAAATATTATTAAAAGTACTTTTCTAAAAACTGTTGAAATTGGAGTTAGTCAATCCGTCATCTTAAAGGCTCATTTAAAAAATAAGTATACAAAAGTATTGCTACGGTGAATAATAAAGAAATATCTATTCTGAAATGAGCGAGGATTAATTTCAACTCAAAGGTAAGTGAATGTTGTGTGGTGCGCACACTGTACCAGAATTATTTTATTAGAATAGCATCTTGTTTGTATAATATATGACATTTTTTAGTTTAGGGGTTAACAGAAAAGGTAATGTGATAAGGATGGTTAAAAGAAAGAAGAGAAAGGTACTAAAGAAATATATTCACTAAGTTGAAAATGAAGAAGTAACCATGAATCCAACAAATTCAGCAAAATGGATAAATATCTTAAAAGTGGGATAACCAGCGGGGAAATTTTATGTAAAAGGATCCTGTAGAAGAAAGGTGGCGACAACATTTGCATGCTAGACCCTGGAGAATGTGAGATTTGCCAAGAAGATCAAATACAATTGATATTTCATCGCAATAACTTGAAAACCATTCTGCCTGAGCAATCTCATGATCTTAAGACATTTAGGAGGAATCTTTGTTACTCATGCAAGAAATAGAGAAACAGGTTGTTAACAAGACAGTTTTATAACTGTTGCCTGTAGATTAACTTTTTCCGATAATATTCAACTGCAAATCACTTGAACTGAATGGCAACATACCTTCCCAATCTTAAAACCTTACCTTACAACACATGTTTCAATTTAATACACATTATTGAGATATAATGGTAGAGTATAAAAAAAAAACTTTTATATATGATATTATTAATAGATATTTATTTCATTAAGATCAGAATTGAGTGTATGGTTACAATTTAATAAACTTATTTGGACATAAAATGTCCCAGGATAAATACCAATTAAAGAAAATTTATCAGCTTGCATGTAAAGAACACATGGCAACAGAAAGATGCAATAAGATTTTAAAGTGACATTCTCTATGGAGTCCGGTTCCCTTATGTCTGACATTACTAAATTTCAAACTCAAAATTGTCAAGAATTTGTTTCATCTTATTAGTTGATAGGTGTAATTAAAAATATAGTTTAAAAGTAAAAAAGGCAAACAATCCAAACAAAAAAAGTTTATTTAAACCTCCCCATTATATTAACATTTAAGAATATTAGCAACAATTTTCATGAATTTTAGTATATCTCGCTCTTGATTAATTATTACTCAGCATTTGATATAACTTCAATGTAAGGAGCTTCAGACTTCACTCTTATATTCATCAAAAAACCTTAGCCACATAATAACAAATATATAATTAAATGAGCCACTAAGAAAAAACAGCTTACCTAGATTATGTAGTTCCCTTGGTTACAACCAAACAAGTTTCTAAGACCTCTATGTATCATATTATAAATAGAAATAGATCAATAGCAATTAAAACCAAGTAGTTAGAATACTGATATTACATCATAGTACTTTATAAGGTTATTATTGATATAAATACATAAAAAGGGGTGTAAAAATTATATTTTATTGGAAATGAATACATTCTTAAGAGTTACTATTCATTTTTTGATGGAAAATTTATGATATGCAATTATATAAAAATGAAAAATTGCTCATTAATAATAATTAATGATACTTTGATGGCTCAGCATAATCGGTTGTTTTTCAGTAATTTGTCACCAAAATGTTTATATGTAAAGGTGTTGGAATAACACTTGAGATACAATAATTTCAGATACAATATGATTTTATCAACTATCTTAGTAAATGGCTTTTATTCCAATGGCTTAATTATAACATAATAAGCACCATAAATATTTCAACATTAAATCTAAAAGTAAATGGCTTCGTTTTTCAACTATTATGGGGAGGTTACATATATAAGTAAAGTATAACAATCTTTTTGTTGTTAGTCCATCATTCTAATAAAGAAGTGATTAAAAAATACCAATAATAACAACAAATTAACGAATACTTTTATAAACATAAACAAATACACATTAATAATTACCTTTAAAAGATAATAATGTCTTCATTGAATTAAAGAGTCAACAATTCTTCTATTAATTACGTTTAAAATACAATATAAAGAGAAATTATCAGAAATTACTTGGAAAAATTTCAATTAAGAGGAATATTTTCCAGGTTGTGTAGCCGTATAACACTTAAATAAGCTATAATTAACTAAACGTAAATGTAAAATGTTTAACACAATAAACTATTTTGAAAAATCAAAAAAAATTAATTAAATCATCAAGAATTTAATTAAAACAATGACAATTTTCAAATGTAAATTTCTTTAATAAAAGTGTATGATAATTCCCTACTGCAGATATTGCACTTTCTATGAATTATTCACATCATTTTTTTAAAAAACTTTGTTGCAATTATTTTTTTCTTTTATTTTAATTGCTCCATTTTTTAAAATTACATACTCAATAAAAATTGTATATTATTACTGAATTTGGTATGATACTAATTAGGTATTCAACATTAAGTAAGAAGGGTAATTGTTTTCAAATAAATGAATGTGATATATTTATTAAAGTGTTAGCACTTAAATTACTTGTTTGTAATTAAAAAAATAAAATAAAGAAATGAAATAAAAATCAAGTCATTAGCTTGGCGGTATTCGCGCGGTTTTTGCTATAACATTAGTTTTACGTGAGCTTTTCAACAGTGACAAAAATATTTGTCCATTACTTTCTACTGGAGTGGTCCGTTTCAGTGTACTTTTTAAGAACCTGCTATTGTTCGTTATCAAGTTAGAATCTGTGTAGGTAAGTAATAGCTAATAATAATCAGCATATACTGAGACCTAGGTTAACAAACTTGAAGCTTGCTTTAATTGGTATAAATATTTCTTTAGCATATCTAAAGGGAACAACGATGAGATTCCATATTTTGTAGAAATCAAGATTTCAGCTTCAAATGTAGGCTAGTGATATGAAGTAACAACACTCTAAAGGGAATGGGAGAAAATAAAATTAATTCCAATTGGAAATCATATTTGAAAATATAATATAGATCCATAGAACAATTGTGGTCCCTTCATAGTCCAGTCAAACTAAGCAGATTTTTAAGGAAATGATTACCAAAACTGTAAAACTAAACAATATGTTCAAAAGGATTTGCTGCTGAACTCACAAAAAGTTCTAGTGGATAGGGTGTGAGCGGACAGTGGGGCTGCAAAAGGATGGGGCTGCAAAAGGATGCACCTTTTTTATTTATTTTTTTAATAATTCAGAATCCATTGGTTTCTCAAAACAAAATATTCAAAAGAAAGACAAATACAATTTCTATAAAACACGGTCATGTTAAGTTTTCTTTTGTAGAGTCCTTAGTTGATGAAATAAATGGGTGAAAATTTTAGGGTGCATAAAAACCACCATGTCAGCAGTGGGTTTCACCTTGTTCTTCTGGTGACTTCCTACGATGGCCATGGAGCTGGAAGTTAGAATTATCGTTGGCTTCAAAAGGTTATTGTTTAAAATAATTATTGTCAGAAGATTTTTGTTTAAAATACATGCTCTAATATCTTTTAAAGAGATGTTTTATGAAAAGGATTATTCATATTGTCGCTTTTCTTGTACGATGAATAGTGGAACATCTGAGAATTTTTTTTTTATTTAGAATTGTACGTCTTCTGAAGATAGTAGCGTTGACAGTGGTCATATTCTTTACTGAGATCGTTCTAACTTTCCTAAGCTACTAGAGTTTTTAATAATCAATTCCAGTTTACGGTACCTACCTACCATCCATGGGATATCTCAAACACAAAATTTGAAAAACTTGTGTTTGTCAGAAGAGCCACAGTTGAAGAAAAGCGGCGATATAATATTGTATTTAACACATTTTTGTATAGTTTTAGTTAATAAAATGAAAATAATTTCTTGAAGATATTCATTTATATGAATATAACATTGATTACTCTCACTTAAATTAGTTAAGTGCAATTTATAGTAGTGATGTGGCATTGTATTCCCAGTAATGTCTCTTCATTTATGAATGCGATTACCTCGGAAATAGTCGTCTTTAGAGATGAAACTAGTGGTGTGTTTTGTACAGAATTCAATTACTTTTATTTTTTATAAGAATGAATATTTCCTTAGAATTTATAGGTTATGGGATATTTGCTAAAATCCAAGAACGCATGCTTTCTTATGTCATTCCCATCCTCTTCCAATATCCCGTTCATTAGAACTTTTGGTATTTTTTTGTAAAAAAAACCCTCAAGAAATATTACAAAATCACTCAGAAAGGACTCTGTAATTATAAAATTTAAGATTTAGTTTTACTCAAAATCTAGAATAAAAAAAATAATACCTCATCGTACTTCTACTCTACATCTTTTTAAAGTTCATTTTTACTATGAGCCTTTCAAATTAATCTATGATTTACAATTACAAATCAATACTGTTTCTAATTAATGTATTTAAATTAAAAAATCTTCACGGTCATAAATTTCGAATGCCGTGTTTAACACTTTCAACAGGAATGGAACGGAATGATTAGTGTCAGTTCAGGGTATAACGAAATAAGCATTAATAGTTGTTTAGTGCATGTGATCAAATCATAAATAACCCAGGACATTTTCAGAACTAGTATAACTATTTAATTTCGTTTATTTAGTAAATATGAGACAGAAATAATCCTAGTAGTGGTGAAGAAATGATTCGTGCTATGGAAGATTTGCGATCACCTTCATAGGCTTTCGAAAGGCTAAGGGCAAAGTTCAAAGGGCCATTAGGGTCAGAGACTGGACCTATTACTTACAATTAGTTATAATTTTGTCGATCAATAGCTATTGTTGCTGGGTCAGTGATGAGCCTTCATTTCTAATAAGTCTCGGCACATTTAACTCTACGGGACGTTTAACAATACTTTCGTAACACTATATTTTGGCAAATATTTCAAAACATTCATATATGCAAGAAAAGTTTGCATATATGAAGACTAACGTATTTCTAATTTAGTTAAGAAAAATATTTTATTTATTTATTTTTTTAAGGAAAAATGGGAACTTTTATTCTCTTTAAATATAACTATATATTGTTTAAATAAAATAATTTTTATCCAACTTAAATCTCAAAAGAATCTCTATTTCTTCATAAGTCCAAAGTTTCAGCTAATTCGGCCATCCTCAAAGAGAGTTTACCACAGACAGCTTTTATTAGATATATTACTTTTAATATTTTTAAGAAACAGCATTATAATTAATACAACCATACCTTAGGAGAGAGAAAGAAATACTTTATTCATTCATGGTGCCCAAATCCATCGGGTTGCTACATTACACAGCATACTGATCAATCCATGACTGGACAAATATAAGTTACATATTTTTACATGATATAATATAATATATAGATAACATTTTTTTTTTCCTTCCACAGTTTTCTTTTACAATTAATACCAGTCTACAAACTAACTACAAGTTTTTCGATTTATTCCTTTTCTTTTTCTTTCCCTTCCATTTCACAACTCCTATTTCATTTGATCAACAAATTCCCCTATATAACAATTTACAACTACATAAATTTTAAAAACTATTCTGCACAGGTCAGTAATTTCAATCAAAATTACCCTATGAGATCAGTCTCAATAAAGGGAAAAGATTATATATACAATTTTTGAAAATATTTCAGTAACGATAAATGTAAATATCAACCACTCATTAACTTATATGTAGATGAGACTACTTTTCATATCTAGCACCATCATAAACAGCTAAAACGGTCATGGTTTCAGCATAATTATAAGTGTTAATGGTCTTTGGTTTGAAGATAAGATTAAGAGTATAGCTTAGAACAAATGTGTAAAGTCCCAAAAACTTGTAAGCTAACATCTACTTTTTATGAAATCCTTGCCCGATCATATTTTTACAGCTTAAATATTTATAAATTTTAAATAAATTAAATATTTATGAAATAATAAATAAATAAATAGAAAAAATTCAACTAAAACATATATTATTAATTTTTTGTCCAGCTTAATTTGTTTATTATATATATATAATTGACCATATAATTTATCAAGAAGATAGTCGGGACTGCAGATCAAGTCTGTTAAGCTATCATTTTGAGCAGCCCTGATGACGCCCTAGAAAATGAGGCAAAACGTCGGATAATAAATAGTTGTGAACTATTTTTGTTCTTTTTGACCGCAGCCCTATCTTCTTCATATTTTTAATTTATTTATGTTTCTGAAAAAATAATTTTTAAATAAAATTATACTAATTGTGTTTGTATATTGATAATTGCCTGTATGTGAATTAGGAGATGGTCAAGTGTTCGATTTAAATAAAAATAGTTTTGAACTATTTATTAATGGCCTACGTTTCAACTCACATTAAAGGTCTTCATCAGGGCTGCAATAAAAATACACTGATTAGGTAAAGCTTATGTTGACAAACTAACATAAAACATTAAAAAAAAAATAGCATGGAAGTTAAATTTGAATACCAAACTGATCTATTAATTAACTATGAAGATATATTAATTGAAATAATAATTTATAATGAACTGATAATGTGGCACAAGTAAATGTTACACTAAAGACTGATAAGTAATGAACGTGATATGAAAAAATTAACTGGTTGAAATATCCTGTTGTAAAAAGAATTACTGTTTAGATGATAAGTAAAAAATAGTAGACATAAATTAGTATTACAGAGTAAATAAATATTTAAGGTAGAAGGTAGTAATGTAGAATAAGTAATAATAAAATGTTGAGTAATATTAGTGAGGATAACATAAACTGAGTTGAAAATAATTTAGCAATATCGAATAACCTTTTATTTTATCGTATTACACTTTGTCATATACATAAGAAATTACTAATATAGCTTAAATGACAACAAAGTAACAAATAGAAAAAGAAAGTAAAATAACTTCTTAAACACAATCATTCCTATTCACATTTTAGCAATATCATGAAAATAGTAATATAAACGGTAATATTAACAGACTAGATGCAATTTAGACAATATCATAAAAATTGTAATATGAAATAAATTAAAGTAGATGTATCTTTTGAGATTAATTCAAATTTATATTAAGATTGTTTATACTTTTAATTAACAGTCAGTTCATAAATCAATGTTTATGAAAGACCGACGACTTCAGCGAAAAGTTAAAAATTTCGGTTTAGTACGGCTTTTTGTTTTTTAACTATGGAGTTAGACTTGAGGCAATTTAAAACTGGTACTTCCTTTGAAAACTTAGATTCATAATTTTGCAATACCAATAAATTTGTTTATTATGTATTCTATATATAAAAAGTAAAAAATAAAAACGTATTCAAATTAAACAAAAAAAATCTTCTTTTTTTACAAAAAACATTTAACAAATATGGCATCCGGCATTTTGATGAACAACCATATTGAATTTTCTGAGTAAAGAAGTTCTATATATCCACGGCATGAAATTAAGAAATATTTTACGTTCGAACTGCAATTATTAAAACGATTATTTAAAACCATATTAATAATTACTTCACATTGATAAGTTAAATCGTCTTAATTATTGTTTGTTTCCGTAAAAATAAACATCAATGCCGTTTTGGTAATTACTCTTCAATGAATGCTTTGTACAATCAGGAGTTTAATTGCTCATTGATTATTCTACAGAGATTCCTGTTATCCAAAAGTAGATAAAAGATAATGTTTTCTATTGTTTTTCTTCTTTCCTATGTTTATTCTCATTAAATGCTGATGAGTTTAGGTGTAAGGAGCGTTAAAAAAAAAAATCAATATTCTATTTTTTAATAAATTACAAACAAATATACAAATAAAATTTAGTGAAGCTACTTTGAAAATTACATAGAATCGATTTAAAAAAAAATGTATAAAACTTCTGGACACAGAAATAATGTTGTTCTCAAATAGGACAAAATAAAATGTCAATAATTTAAATAAAAAAGTTGGGAGAAATTAAAAGAGGCCAATTAAATCTTTATTGCGTTATAAAACTATCAATTATTCTTGTGTATACGGTGATAGACTTTCTAGAGGAACTTTCTCAAAACAGAGTAAATACCTTGCACTGCTATCTTTGTTACATATTTAGGACAAGGAACGGGCGTGTGGTTTCAGATGGTTATAGATATGGAAAATATGCTACAGAAAGTAAAGAGAAAAGATCTGTGTCGTGTAGCAAAATCTTTTTTTGCCCAGTCCTTGTTGCATTTCATATTGGTAATATTAGTATGATATAATAATAATTGATAGGTAGAAATAATAAACTAGCCATGTCCATTGTTCTATTTTCGTTATTATATTTCGCTACTTTCACTTACGTGTACTGTATATTCCATATACAGTATGGGGAAGTATTACGATTCGGGAAAGTTTCGAATTCGAGTTTTAAACGAAAATACAAGTTTTGAATTCACCTGAGCCCACCAGATAACCAAGTCTCTCAAAATGGCATGTGTGCGAACAAGATAACACAAAAACGAAAATTCATACGATACTGAAAATATAAAAAATATCTTTTTCGTCAAAATCTACGAACTGAAATTGCAACTTTTTCGTCAAAATCTACTATTTTGACAAAATTGTTACTTTTTAACAATTTAACTTTGTTAATTTTTTTTTTCGATTTACTCAAAAATGGCTTTAACGATTTTGATTAAACTCGATATATTATCATATAACAAATTAATCTTTAATATCATCTGGTTCGTATTCTCATTTAAATAGTTTTACAAGGCTTAAATAAAGAATTTTCAAAAAATCTCCCTCTACATAAAATTCACTACAAAAAAATGACAACTCAAAAACTCCTTAAAATGTAGGCCACTACAGAAGAAGAAAACAGTGCGGGATCAAAATATATATTATATATTCATGCTAAAACCAATAAATTTCAGAAAAAGGGGTTATGAAAAAAAAAAACTCTTCAGTACCTTTAATTTTGTTTACTTGAAATAAATAACCAGTTCTCATTGTTAGTTGTAATAAACCATGAATAATACCAAAATATTAAAGAATTTGATGAATAACTAAACTGAAGAATGGATACTGGAATTGGAATCGGAAATAGCCGGGACCGACCGATACCTTTCGATCGCATTCGTGTTTACCTGGTTTCGTTATCATCTGTTAAACCGTTGTATTATCGGCCGGAATATACATAGCTAATACTCGTAATTTCCGCCTCTATGAACAAAAAAATTCGAATTTTCATAGCAAAAGATAAATTGTTTTTAAAATAAAACAAAACATTCAAAGCCAACAATTTCATATATATTGATTTTTTAACTATCGAATTTTTAAGTACCTTTGATTTTTTTTTAAATTTTACAAAGTAACCATCTTTCATCGTTGGTTGTAATACACAATGAATATTTATAAAATTTATAGTTAGTTAAGAATTTCCTTAACCTTGTATCCTCTTCCATTCCTGACAATCCCCCGAGGCGCCTGAAAAGAAGATGACCACGAGACCTACTAATGTAAAATGTCATTAGAGTGCTACCAATGGGTAGTTTCTCTACACGCCTGTAACACTCCATTTTAACTAAGATCAAATTTACTGAATTTATTATATAATATACAGTTGTAAATTTCAATACAGATATTAAAAAAAAAAAAAAAAAAGAATTTCCTTATTTCCACAGTTATGTCAATAGACAGATTTTACTTTCATTTTTTTTCCTTTGTGGGTGGCATTGGGTTTCCCATACAGCCAAAAATTAATTAATCATATTAAATCAAAGCTTTGTAGGAAGTTTGCCCAATCCTTTGGTTACAGCTATTATTTACTAAGTAAAATATATCTGATTTAATAATATACTATATCATAATTATATCTGTTATAAATTATGGAGAAGATGATCAGGATTGCGGTCAAAAGAGAAACAAAAATAGTTAACAACTATTTATTTTCCGACGTTTCGCTCCTCTTTGTAGAATTTCATCAGGGCTGTTTCAGTTGAGGTCAATTCGAAAATGGGTTTTTGGGTTCGAACAGTTTCATATATATATGATATATCTGTTATACATTTTTGTTTAGAGATATCTAGTATTTATGGATGTAACATATTTTTGCAGCCTGCTACATTTGATATACTATCATAAATAATATTTTGATTTGTATATAGATCTTTGAACAATATTTCTTGTTGGTTTTTGTATGCCGGATATACAATTAGAATATATCTAATAAGTATAATAGGGTCTCGTCACCGCTACAATAAGTTTCAATTTTGCCTATTTTGTGCAGGTATTTATTGCAAATTACATAATCCATCCTTAGTTTTATATAAGTTTTTTTTTATGTCTATCTCGGTGTTTGCTTGTGAGAACCACGGTTTTCGATTGCTATGAGAAAATATATCTTTATAGAACTATCTGGCGGGGTTCTCCCGAAATTATTATTTCCAGTTTTCTATCTGATCTAATTTTCTTGTTTTATAATAACCGGTGTAAGGAAACTCAGTGCCAACCTGATGTGAGGGCTAATTTAGCCATTTTAATCAATTTCCTCGTTACCTGGAATCCTTGTATCCTTAATCCACTTATATGTGAATCATATTTTCATCTCAAAATTGAGCAGTAAGTGAAAGTTGTGTGATGCCCCAGATTTTTGCACAATAATAGAGTATCGTATTGGCAGTGTAATGCCATTGTAGCATTTAATGAACAGATATTGTAATCATGTGTTGCTCCAAGGATAAAGCTCAGAATCCTTTCCCTCAATCAAAAACTCATCGAGGAAAGCGATTTTCCACGGAGATGGGTCAGTCCCTTTGACCTTTGCCAGGACAGAGCAGGGAATAATGGCTCCGACTGTGGAACAATCCCCAAGGAGGTGTGCCAGTCCGGTCACGACTGACTCTATCTCGCTTATTCTGTTTGGTTTTTCCTCCACGACGTCTGCCTTTCTCTCTGTAATGAGCTGTTCACAATACAAAAGGGGAGTGATGTCACAACTATTAGGGTATAAATAAAGACCTTATTTGTTCTGCTAATACTGCAAACTTATCATTTAGAACACTAAATAAAAAAAATTCGCTGACATTAGAATGTTGTTGTTGTTGTTTGTTGCTTAAAGGCGTAAAACCCTCTGGTCATCAACGCCTATGGCATGGTAAAAGTAAAAAAAGGATAAAATAAATTTTAAAAAATAGAAAAATAATTTAAAAAAAAAAAAAAATAAAATAAATAAAAAACATAAAAATCGAAGAGGAGTTATAATTTATAAAGAAGGCGATGTGCTTTTAAAAATTCAAATACTTCCAACACACACTAACCCTCTAATTCAAGGACTATCAACACTAGACTTAGCAGATACGAGACGACGTTTACGAAGGAGCTGGAATTAGGGACCTCTTAAATTGATTTTTAAATTTCAATTTTAATGGAGAGGCATTATTGGATGACCTTAACCTTCATGTCTTCATGACTTTTTTTTTTCTTTCTTTTTTTTTTTTTTTCTCTCTCTCTCTCTCTACATCTCATTCGCTGGTTGTAAAAATACTTTTACAGTTGTGAATAAACTTAATAAAGTAAAAAAAAAATACTCGTGTAATTTTAGCTAACTCATCTGCCAGAGTTTCAGATAAATTTGGGGTCAGTCCTATCCTGTTTATTGTTGGCAAATAATGAGTAAAAACATTAGAATGTTTTCCCCTCACTCAATCATTAATTTATTAAAACATGAGCAAATGATGGTCGGAAGGCGCGGCCAGCAAAGTGCCGAGGTTTCGACTTGAATTTCAGACCTTCATTAGCGTAGTTGAGTGTTTGCGGCTTTAGCGCACTCGCTCAGCCTCCACTGGCTCATTACCAGTGATGTGGCGAGAGGGATGCGCTGGGATCTTTTGAGCTCAGCTCTACCCCTCACACGTGGGGGATAGAGTGGGCTCAGGGATCCTCAGGTCGATTGTGTAAATATTGTATATATTATTTTATCATTATGTTATTTTATTTATTTATTTTTCATACAATCATAGTTTGATTATGTTCATCTTGTTTATTCTTTTGTTTGTATATATTTTCAGAGAATTTTTTTTATTTTAGTATGTATGAGATCATTCATCACTATTACCTATTGCCCACAACTGTGTGGCAGATTGTAATATCTATCAATAAATAAATCTATC
This sequence comes from Halyomorpha halys, assembly GCF_000696795.3. NCBI lineage: Eukaryota > Metazoa > Arthropoda > Insecta > Hemiptera > Pentatomidae > Halyomorpha > Halyomorpha halys. Next base: position 773,135 of record NW_027112673.1, on the reverse strand, counting down.
AATAAAAAAAAAAATCATCAGCATGACTTGGGTGGAAAGTGCTTTTGATGTAACCTCCGCCCAATTCACCCTGATGAAGGCCTGAAATACAGATCGAAACGTCGGCATAAATAAATAAGTTTTGTTTATTTGTGAATCTTTGCTGACTGCACCTTTCAACCATCTTCTCATATCTATCTAGGGCCAACTAATTAAACACCTCATGATTTATTAAAATACATTTCTGTCAAATATATTTTTTTACCTAAATTGGTAAAGAGTCCTTCTTTCTAAAGTCGAGATCAAATTCGTCCACTGACTTGTTCATTTCTCGAAGGAGCTATAAGCGATCCTCGTGAAACTATAACTATAATCATGCTTTAAATATATCGTAGTTTAGCATTATTTTAGGTATTTTAAACTCTGTATATCATAAGAGTCCTTGAATGAAAAACTATTATATGTCGAATTTAGAGTGTTGAGACAACAAATTTTAAGGCATAGTCGATTTGTCTGTTAAACCTAATCAGTCAAAAGTTTATCTAACGATTTAAAAGTATTCTAGGTTAGTAAACTCAGTAATGAATTATGTAGTTATTTTTTTAAGAAAAATAATTCAGATGAGAACACAATGACTGAAAACAATGAGACCACTTTCTACTCGTAACAAATCCATTTATCCAAAACAAATACAAATTCACACAAATATGTGCTATATTACGTTATAATTGTTATACTTCTTTATAATAAATGATTTTTTACAAAAGTCCTTCATCAAGAAACATTATTGACCTTGTAATCTCGTAATTATTCCAAAACCGAAAAAAAAATCTTTAAAACAGCCTAATCACACCTTATGTACCTCTTATTGATTATTGGTAAAACCTATAATGTTTATATTAGGGGTTATATTAATGGTTATTTTAATGTTTATAATGGTTATATTAATGTTTATACATTACATGATGTGTTAATTGTAAGATATTTTACCATTTTAAATGTTATAACTGTAGGATTGTGAGCAGCCCTATTTAAAGTCATATTAAATGCATATGAGCTCCCAGTGGATTTTCTGAGCAGCTTGCTTAGCAACTTTTCCTTCCAAAACTTCATTTTATTGTTTACTTCTAAGTTTTGATTAAAGTAATTTATTGCAACATGTGTAATGTAAGTGAAAAGTAGAAGTTTGAAAGTTTAAAGCTACTAATTGTCTTGTTTAAAACGCCCAAAAAAATACTAAGACAGTCAAATCACAAACTACGAGCAAGTAACATTACACAACAAATAAAATGGAATAGAGTTCAGCTGGTCTGTTGCATGACGTAATTCTCCATTTAACAAACCTAGTAACAGGCTCCCAACCATGTTATTTTTTATATCGTTTTAACATTATAAAAGAAGGAAATATTTCTCTATTTAACATGAGTTTTTTCATTTAACACGCTTTAACATGTAAAACTAAAAATCATGAATACCCCTATTATCTTATTTTTTGTTACCTTGACCGAACCTGGCCACCATAACGTCTTAAATTCCTTCTGTATACATACTTCCTCATTATCTCTTTCTTTCTAAGAGATAATATATGTGAATCCAATTGTTTACTTTGGCTCCTCTTCTATCCTCACCCTGCTGATTGATTGTTCCTCAAGACATAATCTAAGGTCCAATCCACTCTACTGTCAATGTAGATATCATAATAACACTTTCACTGTTCTCAATGTATGCTGACGACAAATGATGATGCTCCGTTTAATGCATCCTGAATTTCCTGTCACATATCACCTCCAGCGAAGATTGGTATCAAAATTAAAGAATCAAGATGAATCCCACCAAGTAGTTTTAAGTATAAACCCTTTCGGTAGTACTTAATATGGTATTATACTCTTATACATAGGCTCTGATAAAAAAACCTACGTGTGGATTGCGTTTGGAGAATATTATGAGTGGGGTTTTGAAATTCAAACTTGTTCCAGATCACTGAGCTATTGACTCTTTGATTTGTAGAGCTCGATACGGCACTTAAACCTTTCAAAGCTAAATACTCCGCCAACCGGAACGAAACAATTTTTCAACTAGACATTGCTCCCACACATCGCTGAAGTTCGCTCAAGGCATAATTTGCACAAATGAAAGAAGTCAACGTCTTATCTAGCTGATTCACTTTCTTGTCTTGTTCTTTGAAGAACATTTACGGAAAAATATATTTTTATTGAGCCACAAATACTGTAATTCCTGAAGACACAGACTGTTCTGTTGCCAGGTGGAATATAATGTACCCTTTATTGCGATGGCCTGCCTAACCACCAGGTCTGATAGTCAGCTGCAGCAGACCGCAATGTCGTCAGTATTACATAAGTTGGGGCAGGCTGTGGCTCACCGCAGGTCTGGGATGTGAGCCTGATTGCTGACCAGATCATCTAGCTATTAGTTTACCAAGGATATATATATATAGCTAGGACTATTGAAGTGCTACGATGTTGTTCATAAAAAAAAAGGTCTAAGACTTTAAATTTTTTTATACAACAAACTGTCATTTGTCAAAGTTGTATATTAATCAAAAGTAATATCTTGATAAATTATATATCTTTTTCTACATTCGATCATTACATCACTCAAAGTTATAAAGAATTATGTTTTAAATGTCTAAATGATGGAGTCACTCCATCACCATTACTAGACCCAACCTTCCCGAATTCGCCGATTTCTATAAAACCTCAGAAGTTAGTATCGAAATTTACACTTGCAGTACCGTTTAATTAACTATAAACCAGCCATGGAATTTCAAGGAATACTTAAAAAAATCTTCAATTTCGAATCAGTGTGGATAACTATACGCAGAATAATAAAACATAATAAAAAATTATATAAGAGTATAATACCATATTAAGTACTACCGAAAGGATTTACGAGTAATTTATACTCAAAACTACTTGGTGGGATTCATCTTGATTCTTTAATTTTGATACCATTCTTCGCTGGAGGTGATATGTGACAGGAAATTCAGGATGCATTAAACGGACCATCATCATTTGTCGTCAGCATACATTGAGAACAGTGAAAGTGTTATTATGATATCTACATTAACAGTAGAGTGGCCAATCCACATAAAAAAAGGTCTAAGACTTGTGGACAAACGTAACTTAGTTGAAAAGTTTGTCAGTGTATCCCCTTAACAGAGCGAACATATATTAATTTTATTTTTCAAAGGCAGTTAGCATTTTCAAATACATTGTATACTTAATTCAAATGTAAAGTAGCATGTACAAATTAATGAAGAATCGATGAAAAAATGTTTAAAGTAACTCACTGTCAAAATTTTAAAGAGAAAATATTTTTCAAGATAAATTCATGCTCAAAATATATATTACTTCTTTTTTTAAAAACATAATTCAGCTTTATAGTCAACTAGAGAGCATGATAACATGTTATTTATAAATTGTCTAGGTCTTCTATGGATGTCGATTTAAGCAAATCGTATATTAATCAAATAGGTCTTACTATGTGTAATTTTATATAGTTAGGTCCCAATGAACGGTATGGCAGGAATTTCAGGTAGTTTTAATTGTAATTAAAAATATATATTTTTTTAATTTGTAATGGCTTTAACTACATATATTAATTTTTGAAATAATCATAATAAAAAAAATCCATATAACAGCCCTCGAAGAATGATGTCGTAATTGGAGGATTAAAATAAATCCGAACAAATCCCATCTAATCACCTTTAACCTTCGTCGTAAACCTACCGAATGCCCAACAGTCTCCTTTAATACTCTTGATCTTACCCCTGTCGAACAGATCCGCTACCTTGGACTACATCTGGACAAACGACTAGCCTGGAATCCTTATAAAAGACTGAAAAGACAGGAAATCAGTATTATTACTATTACAGCACTTACTGGACAAACGGTCTAAACTTCCTATTAATTACAAAAGACTGATCTACATGACTGTAATAAGGCCAATATGGACTTTGGGGCTCCACTAAACCTTCAATTCTTCTCGCATTCAATCATTGCAATCCAAAATCCTTCGTAAAATCCTCAATGCTCCTTACTTTGTTTCAAATAAAATCATAGATAAAGACCTTAATGTTCCACATGTAACCGATCTAGCCCGAACCAGATGTCATTCCTTTTATTACTAACTCCCTAACCACTTAAACCCACTAGTGTCTAACCTTGCTTCCTCTTCCACTCCTGACAACTCTCCGAAGTGCCTGAAAAGAAGATTGGCACGAGATCTACTAACGTAAAAAGTCATTAGAGTGCTACCAATGGGTAGTTTCTCTACACGTCTGTAAGACTCCATTTTAACTGAGATCAAATTTAATAAATGTATTATAATGTACAGTTATAAATAGCAATAAATGAATAAATAAAAGTTAATAAAAATTTTCATCCACGGATGACATGCGACTTTCGTTCCTAATGTGATAAAGAAGACAGTAGAATTGGAGAAAAGCCGCGGAATTATCATAAGGCCGTTTTTTTAAGCTCCTCATTATGTCACTTTGACTTCTTAAGCCGAGCAGGCAATACGTAACGGAACTCCTTCCGGGCATGGACGTACTGAGAGAACCTGAGGACAGTTAGTCAAATTACAAACTGAGATCTTTGAAAATATTTTTTTATAATGTCTGACTGATATTTTAAGCTTTCTAAGGAAACAAAATCTTAAAAAAGTTATTGTAACTTTTTTTTACCGCTTTATTTCTATTTTATTTTTCCTTTCTGCCAACTTTCGGTTAAAACAAGACAAGACCAATCTAATGTCAAATTGGTTAATTTTTTCCAAGTTACACTAGGCCCACCTCCCGGACTATCCCTTTCCCACCAGATACAAACACCAATTCCTAAGGTTAGATTAATAACATTATTCTTTTTTAAATTCCTAACATTTGTGTGATAATAAATTTCAATACAGTTGTGACCTAGATGTGTCTCTCCATCACAACTTAAAACTGTTTCCACTTAATCCCTAACTAAAATGTGAAATTGAAACAAAAAATTATTGTCAATTCAAATGATTATAGAGAATTTATATAAATAGTGGAATTTTTTTTTATATCCCCTTGACGTCCTCAAGCCTTTCATTTCAAATGAATGCTATTTCAAAAAAAAAAAAATACAAGTAATTAGATCTTGTGAATGAAATGGTATTCTTCCTTGTTTTGATTATTTTATTTTATATCATTAAAAAACAATAACGTTTCGGGATGTTCACCCCATCATCAGGAATCTGATTAAAACATTTTTTAAAATTATATTTTGTTTTTTCCTTATTAGTCCTATAATGATAACATTAACAATATGTTGTCACTAATATAAATTTTAATAATTAAAAAAACAGCATATTATAAGTACGTATTTTATATCTCCTTATTTAGAATATGTTGGTTTTTTGTTAGCATTATAGGACTAATAAGGAGAAAACATAACGTAATTTTAAAAGATGATTTAATCAGATACCTGATGACGGGTTGACAACCATGAAACGTTGTTATTGTTTTTTAATGATGTAAAATAAAATAATTAAAGCAAGGAAGAGTACCTTTTCATTCTCAAGTTCTAATCATAAATCAAACTCTTCCAGTAGAAAATATAATTTTAAGATAATTTACAAGATTATTTAAGTTTACAAAATCTATTTTTACACACAATAGTAGTCGGATGCAGCTGTAATCTGTTTTAATGATTAATTTAAAGATTTTTCTCGATAAAAAATGGATCCAGTGGTTGGCTGGGTTTGGAATATATCTTCTAAATTTTTTTTTGTTCTAATTCCAGATATATTATTAATTGTAAAAAAAAAACTGCTTCTTCACATAATGTATGATGCGGTAGGTATATCTGGACTATAAAGAGAAATCACAGCAATTAAAAAGAAGTGAGTGGCAATAATAATATTGACAAGGATTTCATAAAAAACTAAACATAATTCCACTATTTTGTTTGAAAGGTTCTTAACCACTTAATAAACAGGAACATTCCCAATTAAATCATTATTGGCAACTAATATATTTAATAATAATGAAAACAAATAACATTACTAATTCCTTGACAAAAATGGGTATTTTCCTGCTTTAAGCCAGTGTGGGGCATACGGAAGTATATGTTTTATTTCTGGATTCTACGTGTCATGAAGGTAAAACCTCTGATACTGAGGGAGGGAGATTATTTTTTTAATATTCTTCGTCTATTACAAAGCGATAATAATAACTAAATATATAAAGAAAATAATAATAAAAAAAGTATATGAGCCAACTATAAACCAAATTCTTCTTTTTCTTGTCATAACTTAGGTTCCTAATACCTGGGGTAGAATACTGTTAAGTTGAAAAGAGGCATGAAGATCGTTTTCAAGACCACTTTCCTTTCCATGCTTTCATAATCTTCAGAGCTCTAAAAATTCGTATTCCAAATGAAAGGAAACAGTATTTCTCAACAACCATCTCGCCAATATTGCCAATGGAACAAACTTTGACATTTGAGCAGTTCATGGTCTTTGAATAGTATTGGTAATCGCTTATGCCCTACAAAAGAAACCCTAAAATAATTTTTTTTAGCAATAATTTCTCTATTACAGCAATTTGTGTAATCATATATCAAAATATTAACAATTTAAACCTAAATAGATATTAAGCTGATTCAAATGATTATTCAAGATTAAACTAGATGTTCTAACGTAAAAGAGATTAAAGAAGACATAAAGGCCCATTTCCATGAGACGGATATCTGTAGTGCATGTAACACTACAACAGTGAGAAAGCACAACAGTGCTTGTTTCATACTGATAGTAAAGCTAACCTCACTAGCAGTTCAACGTGGTGAATGAATGACAAAAGCTATTGATTAGATAGAACAAACAACTTTTATATAGAAAGCATAAAAGTATATAGGTTGTATATGAGTTTGGTGTTATGAACTTATATGGTGCAATAGTTCATTGTTAAGGCGTCTACATGTGACTGATAGTACGACAGTAGTGCCACGACCGGAAACGTCGTTCACACGATTATAGTGGTTGTAACAGCTGTCACTATCTCTATCACCGTCGTCGTGAAATCTGAACTTTGTACCAAACTATCATTATGCAACCTCCTGATATTTAAATCAAATAAGAAACTGGACTTAAGTTTTCTCAATCTCTTTTTTTAAAAGTAGGCCTTATTAGTTAGTATGTTTATATGGTTTTAGTTTGTGTTTTATAAAGTTTTTATTTAATTTATGCTTCTATATATATTTTTATACCAGAGATTGTTGCGACTTTCAATTTTTTTATACTACAAACTGTCACTATGTACAAGTTATATATATTAATCAAAAATAATATCTTGATAAATTATAAATCTTTTTCTACATTCGATGATTACATCACTCAAAGTTATAAAGAGTTATGTTTTAAATGTCTAAATGATGGAGTCACTCCATCACCATTTCTAGACCCAACCTTCCCGAATTCGCCGATCTCTATAAGACCTCAGAAGTAAGTATCGAATTTGACACTTGCAGTACTGTTTAATAAACTGACCGAGTTTGAGAATAAAAAAAAAACTTTTGATGTGATAAATGTAGAATAAATGCAGAAGCCGAAGAGACCTGTGTCTGAATTTAGTGTCATTCCCTCACTTTATCGGTTTTTAATAATTTTTATGTATTCACTTTTCTTTTTCACTTGCCATGGAATTTCAAAATTAATAAAACAAATTGCACAAATATCTTTTTCTTGATATGATCTTGTTTATAAATTGATAAACGACGAGTAATGAAAATGAATAAAAAATGTTCAAACATACAAAAGTTTTATAAGCCGTGATTTTTACTTTTTAATTTCATTAACTAAATACCATAAATTAATGTATAAATGACATCGAAAATTTTAATAAGTGCGGTAGAAATGACCATCTTTTTTTTAAATTACATTATGACAATTAATTTTTTTCGGATTAATACTTAATGGAAAAATGGTCCATATAAGAAAAGTTTAAAAACGAGAAATTTCAATAGCTATTTAACATGAAATTTATTATTCGTCCGTACAGATGAGTAAATCGAAAAAGAGTATTTCAAAGTGTATTGAGACTACTGATTTTTAATATTATTTTTTCTATACTTTTTTAAAGATTATAAGAAAAGTTAGTTATGTTAAATAAATATATGCTGTTGTGTACAAACAAACCTTTGAGCCATAGAGTCATATAAGTTATCACAAAGGAAGTTCTTGAAGCTGATGGCTCGTTTTGACAGACACGGTACAATCACAGGTAATAGCTGTTTAATGATTCCCAATGCCGCTACGCAATCATTTTTTCAGGGCGTTCTCATTCTTCATTGCCTATTGTGTCACGGAGGGAAGATGGAAGCGCCAGAAGAAACGTTATTCTCCGCTTAAAGATAGATATCCGCGCTATACAAAGATTTTCTTTTCCATTAAAATCTTCATTTTTCAATAGATGTATTAATTATCTATTCAATACAGTTTTTAACAAAGGAACTTTTGAAAACTGCAATCATAATGGCCTTTCTGAGCTCTCTTTTTTTGCGTCTTAATATTTTCTGCGATCGAAAAAAAAAAGGCTTAAGACCCATTATGAGTTTATTTCAAAGGAAATTTCATGAAGAGGCTTCGAAGAAAAATTTCAATTTAAACTTCTTAGACAAATTTTGTGGAACAAATACCAACTAGGAAAAACTCAGTTACTTCAGCGAAGTGTAATAAATTTTTAAAGTTTCAAACTAATAAACAAATTTATTTAAATACATCAGAAAAAAATCCTTTCTAAATAAAATTCGAAGACAAAAATTTCTGAATGATTGATTAAAACTTAGAAATTATATCAAACATTTTAATGACGTTTCGTCCTAAGTAGGTCATATCCTGTCGAATTTTAAGGCCATTGTCAGGTATGTACACCTTTTACGTTGATGCTTTTTTTTTTTTTTTTTTTTTTGTGAAACTTCTTTGACGACATGTAACTCAAAATAAAAAAAAATATTCAGGGGTAAATTGATATCGTGACGCGAAATGGAACGTATGTGGTGAGGGAGGCAACGCTAGTCAATTCAGTCAGGAAAATTTTAATATTTTAATTGGAGGTTCGGAGCTTCGCTATGATAAACAATCCGGAATGCCGGTCCGATCCGTCTTATTTTCTCATGTAATTATATAATTTATTTTTTATAAAATACATTAAAAAACATTAAATGACATTATTCAGTTCGAATCAGTAATGTTTGTAAACAGCAATCTTGAATTTTTAAACTTTATACCTTAGAATAGAATAGTTGCACAAACATAATAACTTTTTAGTCAGGTTATTAACCCCGTAAAATGCGATAATAGCCTCTAAATAATGAAGTAAAAAATGTTATTCAATCCCATTTCTTGTAGGAATTCGCAAGAAATAAGTTCAATACAACAATAAATTAATTTAAAAGATAAATAAATTTTTTTACATTTTATTATTATTATTTTTTCTCTTCTTTCTTTTATTATTAAAAACACTGTACACAAACAATATAAACGTCCTTTAAAAAAAACAAACATCCTTAATATATTCCTACAATCATCTCAACAAACTTTTTTTGTGTTTTTTTTTTAAATAATTAACAGTGGGTTATTTTATAATTAGTTTTAGTTTTACTTATGTAATAATTACAAGGATTTTCAAGCATGATGAATCAATTATCAAACAATGTATGAGATATTTATATTATATTAGTTTTTATGTTCTTTATGGTATGATGAATAAAAAGAATAAGTTTCCCTCTTTTTTCATAACAATATTTTAATTAACCAATCGAAAACCTAAATTTTCGCTCAAAAAAGTACTTTACAAAAAGTCAAGTAAAAAAATTTTTATTTGCTAAAATATTATGTTTTCCTACATTTTATAATTATTATTTTTTATTCCTCTTCTTTCTTTCATTATTATCACAGTGCAATAACAATATAGACTTCCTTGTAAATATATAAACGTCCTTTAATAATATAAACATTCTTGATGTATTCCTACGATCATTTGCAAACTTATTATATAAAAAAAAAGAATAAGTTTCCCACTTTTTTCATAACAATATTTCTACTAACCTATCGAAAACCTATATTTTCCACAAAAAAAGTAATGAAGCCAAAAAAAAAGGCTAGTAAGCATTATTGTTCAGCAGCTCAAGATAACCTAAAAAATATTGGTTTAATTATTTTTTAAAAAAATATTTTAGTAGTAATTATACAGAAATAGAATAGAATCCAGTTCATTGGAAAAAAAATTATACATTTAAATTTTTCACTTATGTCATTACTATCAAAATATTATTTTCTAGTCGTTATATCCCATCGCCAAAAAACCTATTGCGTAAGACGCTGTTCAAAACAAGGAGACATCGATGCCTGTTACCCTTTCGAATTTTCCATTGCACGAACTTTCCTGGTAACTTTTAACTGTTTCAGAAAGGTTGCTACACAGATGAGATCCGTGCAGCTCGACTTATGTAGTGAAGGTGAAACTCGAACTAATTCAACCATAGATCCTCTCATTAAGGCAAGATCTTCAACTATTTATAATTCATCAGTTGATATCTTTAACCTTGTATCAATTTTTTATTATTAATGTTAATTTTATCAACATTGCCGTCAAGTAAAGGTTAAGTAAGTAAGTTGATGGCGATGTAGATGGGAAAGATATTGGAGAGAGGAAAAAAGAAGGCAGTTACTCAAGGAAACACAAATAAGTAAAACTTATAATTATACAATAGTTATTTCTAAGAATAGAACAACCCTTCCGTTACAACAGAAATACATCAGACCTTCATTTACAGGACCAAAACAATTTGTGATAAATTTATAAATTTCTTATTTTATAATTTGTTACACAGTAATATAATAACCAACATATATCCTTACCTTTAAATATAATTATACAGATATTTCATTTTCTTTAAATTTTTCCAAAGAGGATTGCCATTCTTTGACTGAATTATATTTTTATAATTCTTGGTCATAAATATTAATTATTTATGTACACTGAATTACTTAGCAAAACTTATAGTACAAGAGCCGGGAAGAAAAAAGTCAGTTATTTCACCCCAAATTTTGATTACACTAATGAAAACTATATATAATTACTAGTCAAAACTAATGAGTCTGCTAAGTATAGGTAACGGGAATAAAAAATGACGGCTGTTTCAAAACCTTAAGAAAACATTAATTTTTCATTCGGAGCTCTATTTCTTAAGAACTAACAACAATAGAAAATCTAAGAGAACATCGTTTAAAGTAGAGTAAATTTGCTAAACTGTAAGCCCTAATAGAGCTATTTACGTCCAATAGTTCTCGAGATATAGATTTTTAAAAAGCAAAAAATCCACTGAAAAATTAGTAGTTAGTTAAATTATTTTGAGAAATCTATATCTCAGGAACTATGTGACGAATAGATGTCTATTAGCACTCAAATTAAAGCTCGTTTGACGCACTATAAAGTAGTTTATTACCTTTACCTTCGTAGGAATAGTATTTTTCATGATCTTTGCTAAAATGAATTGATTTATAGTAGTTCGGACGATAAGTTTTATTTATGTAAAACATTATTTCAGAAACCTTTGGACGTACAGATGTCTGTCAGCACTCAAATTAAAGCTTGCTAAATTGACTATAAAATAGTTTAGAACGTTTATCTTTGTAGGAGTTGTCATTTTTATGATATTTGACAAAATAAATTCACAAACTGTCAATTTCTAGTAGTTCGTATAAAATTATTGATTTTTGAAAAATATATCTCTAGACTTCATAAGACGCACATATGTCTGCCAGCACTCAAAATAAAGAAAATTCAACTTACTATAAAGTAGTTTATGACACTTATCTTTTTAAGGGCAGTAGTTTTTATGATATTCACATATGAATATAAATTAGGTAAATGAAAATTCGTCCGAACAACTATAAATCAATTTATTTTGTGAAATATAATGAAAACTACTATTCCTACGAAGGTAAAGGTCATAAACTACTTTATAGTGTGTCAAACTAGCTTTAATTTGAGTGCTAATAGACATATGTACGTCTTATAGTTCCTTAGATATAGATTTCTCAAAATAAATTAACTAACTACTAATCTTTCAGTACGTTCTGTACAACATTTTTATGAAATGTTGCTTTTTAAAAAGCTATATCTCGAGAACTATTGAACGTAAATAGATCTATTAGGACTCACATTTTAGCAAATTTACTCTACTTTAAATGATGTTCTCTTAGATTTTTTTACTGTTGTCAGTAGTTTTAAAGATATAGAGGTCGGAATGAAAAATTAATTATTTTTAACGTTTTGAAACAGCCGCTATTTTTTATTTCCCCTACGTATACTTGCCAGACTCATCAATTTTCACTAGTAATTATAAATAGTTTTCATAAACGTAATAAAAAATTGGAGTGAAATGACAGCCTTTTTTTCTCCTGGTGGGCTCTTGTACTATTATATTTTATTCTGTCTCAATTTCAGCCCATCTTATGGCAGAGATAGTTGGTTTATGTTCCGCCAGTCGAAGTACCTTCACACCATCAAGTACTATTAATATTTTCGGTAAACGGTGACTGTGAATTAATAAATATTTATAATATTAAAAGAGCATAAATGGCAATTGTTGAGAAATAGTGTTCAGTTTGGTATTGTTTAATTTGGCCACTATATGAATTCACTTTAACCACTTTGAACTGGATTTTTTTATTTTACACGAAATCGATGCCTTGTTCTGTTGATTAAGGCTTAAGGTTTTCCGTTTCAAAAGTTATATCACTCGGAAATATTAAGTATAAGTTGTCAATATAAGCCCAATTTTGTCTTATAAGATAGGTAGAGTATGCTACAGTCAGCATTTACAGCAAACCAATATACTTGGGTATCACCAATTTTTTTTTTAATATTTATTTATTGCTATTTACAATTGTACATTATAATACAATTAGTAAATCTGATCTCGGTTAAATTGGAGTGTTACAGGCGTGTAGAGGAACTACCTGTTGGCAACACTCTAATGACGTTTTACATAAGCAGGTCTCGTGGCCATATTCTTTTCAGGCGCCTGGGAGGATTGTTAGGAATGGAAGAGGATGCAAGGTTAGAAACTAGAGGGTTTGAGTGGTTAAGGAGTTTATAATGGAAGGAATGATATCTGGTTCGGGCTAGATCGGTTACATATGGAACATTAAGGTCTTTATGTATGATTTTATTTCTACCACAAATTAAAAAAAAAAAAATTGTTTCTCTTGTTGAAAATGATATTTTATGTTATTTTTTTCAAGAATTTTCAACATATTTATAAAAAAAAAATGTCTTCAATTATTATATTTTTTTTGTTTTACATAATTTCTGTTAAAGTTAATTATACGAGTCAAACAGGCTCATTAATTTTAATATTATATAATCAGCTACCCATCCCGGATATTATTTCTACCTTCACAGCCTTGTGTGTACTATAGTTCTTAATAAACCATTAATAGATGCCACTTACATTTTTGGGGGCCCTTCACCTATAAAAGGAAATGTCCAATTGTAAAATTCTGTTAACGGCTAACGGTATCCAGGTTAGCAGATTCCTTGTGTTCTGAAATGTGTTTTATAATAATATTCTTTATTTATTCTGGGATCGATCCTTTTAGAATAATATTACAGGCGTCAAAACTTTAGAGGCTTAGAGTAAAATACAAAATAAAAATGAAATTATACAACATCATAAAATATAATAAAAATAATGAATTTGAAAAGATAAAAATGAACAACAATAATTAACAGTATATATAAAACAAAATAAGAACAATTAAAAAAAACATAATATGTATAATATATAAAATTGTTAATATATCAATAAAACATAACGAAAATACACCAAAAAATAATGTAAGATATCATAAGTAGGTTGTTACTGAGTTTTAGTTTGTACAATAGATAAAGAACTATGCAATGTGAAATAAATGTTTAGTTTTTCTGCAGAATAGTCTCTTGTTTATTAATTATATTTTAAATTAAGCTATTTCGTGTCATGAATGATTACTAACTGCAGGGAAGAACATTCCTTCACGACAGTGCATATCAAAGCATATAAAGAGCAAATGAAGACAAATCTTTTCTGTTGGACGTGTTCCGTAGTTTTTACCGTAACTGAGGTTATTTGTAACAACCCTAACAGCTTTGGTACAGGTTGTAGGAAGATCCCAGTAGATAAAGTATTCTGAGTCCATGATAATATCTTTGGAATTAGTCCAATCCAAAATTTAATTTTTTTGTTTTATGACACTATTAAAGCAAATCAGCAATTATGGATGTTATGTATGGACTTAGCGATGTTAATGACAAGATCATCTAAGTAATCTGATATGGCATGTAATTTACTTGATGAAATTGATTAGTCTAGCGTTATTATTTATAAATTTGGCCACGTAAAAAAAAAAAATTGAAAATAATTTGTTTGTAAAAACGGTATTTTATAATTTTATCACATCAAACTTTGGAACTTCATACGTTTGCTACAGGTTCAGTGCTGGTTTATTACACCTCTAATTTAATCGCATTGTAAAAAACTATGTACCCTGTAGGAAACTAATATCAGGCCGTAATAGTCCTTCGTATTTCCAATATACCTTACTACTACAATAATAATAATAATAATAAAGGCCTAACGAACCCAAAGGTTCGATGCCGATACCAGCAAACGCTCTCTGCATACATCCTTGCGGTGATGCCCCTCTAAATCCAATTCCACTAAATCTGTCTTAACGCAATCCTGCCATTTACGTTTCGGTCAACCCCTCGGACGTTTACTCGTTGGTTCAGTGTTTATTAACATTTTAAGGATCCGCTCGTTGCTAAGCCCTACAACCTTACACGCCCATCTTATACGCCGCAATGCTATAACTTGAATTATATTTTCCCTTAATTCAGCGTTGTGTAATCTTCTAAATTCTCCCGTTAATTCATCCTTTTTCAGTCCGAATATTTTGCGTAATACTTTATTTTTGAAAACTTTATGACGCTGTTCATCCCTTAGTGTAAGAGGCCACGTCTCACATCCATAAAGAACAGCGGGAAGGATAATAGTTTTGTAAATTCTAAATTTTAAGTTTTTCGGTAGAAGGCGCGAGCTAAGCAGTTTCGAAATTTAAAAATAACAAGTATTTCCCGCCTTGAACCTAGCGTTTATTTCCTAATCAATTTAGTTTTTTCTAGTTACCGTAGAACCTAAATACTTAAACCTATATACCTGTTCAAACATATTTCCTCCTATATCTATACCACGGAAATTGCTCGCGTTTCCACTGCTAACCATATATTTTGTTTTATCCACTACAATAACGAAAATTTTAATAACTTTTCGGGACTCTGGAGGTTTCACTCAATTTATCCTACTAAAACGTATGAATTAGGAGATCCGGTAAATGATAATATATATTGAGTCATAACTATATTTCCCTCATCATAGCCAGCTAGGATGACAAAAGATACGTTGGCAGACTAATTAACAACAAGACGCCTCTTTAACCGAGCTGAATATAGATCCTGGAGATGGTCCCCTCGATACAAGGACGAGATGATGGAGTGCTCACGAGGAGCCGCAGCCAGGTATTTATAGACAACCACCCTGAGGGCTATATATAGAGCTCATTATGTCTCAGCTACCTCTGTAGCGGATGTCATTGTTTGTACATGTAGCTCTCCATCACGGTGTCCTCATGTTCTTGCTAAGGGAGAGCGGCATTATGAAGGCGGCTGTATCAGGAGCCGCGGCTCATCCACGAATTGCAAGCTCTTTCATAATGACGGCACTTTCTACCCTAATCTATGTTAATACCGCTTCCTCAACATCGTACGGCAAAGGGATTACAGTAATAAGGAAAAAGGAGAGTTTTCAAATCTTACTTTATTCAGCCTTTTATGTATAACTCGTTCTAAAGTAGTTAACCATTTTCTATGATACTTTAAGAAAATACAATAATTAATCAATACGCAAGTTTAAATAAATATTTCAACTCTGTTTTCTTTTTGAGAGAAAAAAATTTAACAACTTCTTATTTCTTTATTTCCTTCCGGCATACGTCCATTATTTAGTCCAATCTAAATTATAATTTGTTTTACATCTTACCTTGATAAGACTTATCTTGATTTCTGAAATCTGTCAATTTGAGATTACTATCTGTAGGCTCCATTTATCTGTTACTCTCATGCAAAATTTTGAACTTCAAGTGCGGATTTATTTTGAGTCAAAAAATATTATCTAATAATAATATCTATATTTTATTTTTCTAAATGAGAGAAATTTTATTTATTAAGTGTTTTTTTAGGGGGCTTACTAAAGCAATATTTTTGTTAAAAAAACCTCAGCAAGTTTTATTTTTTCCTTTTTTCTATTTTTGGATAATTATTATTATTGGTACGACAGACCCTGGAGGTCCAAGGCTTTGCGCGATGTACTTAGAAAATACATCGCGCGTTTTATGACGTGGTTTTCATAGGGTGGGTTTGTCACTCCCACGCCTACTTTTATGAGTTCCACAGCATTTGCCTCATAAATGCCCGAGGAGTGGCTGTGAGTGATTATTGTATAATTATAATGCTTGTAAAATCCCGGATGGGGCCGGGGACTTGAACTCGCAACCTTTGGGTTGGCACACAGGCGTGTTACCACCCCCTGTATTGTCTAAAATTTATTATTATTTCTTCGATTTTAACTAACCTTCATCTTATTATCATTTATTTTTTTATTAATTAATTGCTTTATTTTTTTTTGTACACAAATATTTTGATATTTGATCAGTTTTAAATTTAAATTAATCTTTTATGATCAGATATTTTTTGGTGATGTACTGTAAAAGAGAAATATGGGATTAATTAGAGAAAAAAAAGACCCATTATTTTTTTTTATATTCTTATTATTTCCAGTAAGATTCACTTTACTTATAATTTTTAAATAGTTGCTTTTAAAATTTTATGATATTTAGCTTTATTTTTTATTTTATTTATAATCTTAGATACTTTCTTGAGACTGGTTAATGTTGATTAAATAATTTATATCCATTATAGTCTCAAAACCTTTTATTTTCTTTACAAGTCCGACGTTTCGGCCAATTCGGTCATCCTCAGGGCCAATCTATGACAAAACAGCTTTTATTACATCTTTGATGATCTAAAATTCAAAACACTTAACAATATTATTTATAATTTATCTTACCTAAATACAATTTTTGAACAAAATAATTTAAAAACACAACTTCATGCAGTTATTTTGCAATTTTCTGCCCAGGTCAATTCAACAATTACTATAAAACATTAAAACATTAGGTAAACTTATATTTTTTGTTAACAAGCATATACTACATGTCTAATTACCTAATTAGTCAATATCCACATCTAAACAAAAATTAAAATTCTTTATTACAGTCACTTATTTGTTAAAATTTATCACAACAATGCTTGTAACCTGGATGCTTTCTCCCACTCAGGTCTAGCATTAAAATTATTTATTATAACTATATTTTTGTTAATTTTACTCTTTATTTCATTAGTAAAATTCCCATCAAGGCTAATTATAATTATCAGCATTTAATTTATCCTATATTTTCTATAAATTAATTTTACTTAATGTATCTGCATAGTGTTGGTTCAAATTTCTTGTACCTGTTTTGAAATTCACATTATAATTAATATTATCAGGTATGTAAATTGATTCAAGTATTTTCCTTTTGAATGTATTATTTTCTTTATGTAAAATCATCTTTTAATTTTTTATTAAAATATTTCTTTAAATAAATCTTCCTTTCATTTAATCTAGTTGAGGTTATATTTTAAAATATGTGTTTATATTATATATGAGGCTTGAATTGAGGCAGCCTTTTTTATTTTTTTCAGTTTCGGTACTAGATAATCACTAGGTGAAATAATTTCTCCCCAAAACTGTTATTGAAATAACAAAATAAAAAAACTCTACGCCTTATTTATGTATAATAACGTTCAATTGAGAACACTCACAAATATTGCTAGCGAAGTCTTCTCCTGATCCCATCTAAACATCTACTTCCCTAACAAGGTAGATTGATTACCTCGAATTAAATAAACAATTTAATCAAATTATAGCGTGGCTGTTTTTTCAGAAACTTTTCACTACTTTTTGTCTTAAGATTCGGATACGCCCCTCGCTGCAAGCGTGGCTAACTTCAGTTCCTGCCGGGGAAAAGTAAGGAAATCGTCATTTTGCGCTAGGCGCTGAAGAGCTCTTAGAGCATTTCGTTAACTTTACCAGTGCTGTTAACATCTTCCGATAGTTTTTATCTAACAATTCTTCAAATCCATCTCTGTTTTTAGACACAGTAGGGGTATTCATGATCTTTAGTTTAACATGTTAAATGGAAAAACTTATGTTAAATGGAGAAATATTTCCTTCTTTTAGCATGTTAAAACGATATAACATATAACATGGCTTAGAGTGTAAATACTAGGTCTGTTAAATGGATAATGACGTCATGTAACTAACCAGATAAGCTCTAAATCGTCGTGTTTGGTTGGTGGTTGGTATTGCATGTAGTTTGTAGTTTTGATTGTCTTGGTATTGTTTTGGACTTTTTTAAACAAGATAATCAGTAGCCAAATCTTCACTCTTTTACTTTTCACTTACTTTAGGCATGTTGTAAAAAATTACTGTAATCAAAACTTATAAGTAAACAATAACAAGAAGTTTTGAAAGGAAAGGTTACTAAAAAAATCCGCTTGGAGCTCTCATGTATTTAACATTTAACTTGACTTTAAATAGGGCTGCTCATAATCCTATATTTATAACATTTAACATGATAAAACATTTTACATTTAACACCATATGATGAATACTCCTAGTATTGAAAAGTTCACCGAAGGAGGTTACATTGAAACATTCGAAAAAGTGGGGCATGACCCAAAAAAGTTAAAACTGGGTTAAAGTATAACTGTTTATGCGATATTGAATTTTTAATTAATAAATAAGAAATCTTACAAATTACATTATTGAATCATTCTGGATCTTACAGTACATTTTTGAGGCGAAATATACGAAATTTAGAACTTTTTGCCATCCAGGATAGGATTATTGCTGAAAATGTATTCCGTGAAGAGTTCAAATGGAGGAAATAGAATTAGCTTATAATAATATGAACCACTACGACCCTTGAAGGTCTTGAGTTCAGTACTTAGTACTGTTTCTAGAACAACCGCCAGATTTTTCCCTAAGTAAGGATACCTTTACTGCCCACTTTATGAGGCTGTATGGACCCCGAGAGGGCTCGAACCCAAAGGTTTGACTCAAGGCTACAGTGTAACAGAAAATAATTATCTACCACATCTGTTTCGAAACCGACATTAATTAATTAATTATTTAAGCTATCGTAAAATTAAAATAAATAAAGAATAATGGATATTATTCTAAATATGTATATTTGTTGAGAATAAATAAGAACGTGGAGTCATCATCAATAAAATTCTCAATTATGTAGATCCTTAAGGACCTTATCCTAGAGTTCTTGAAATGATTCGGCCTTTTCATTAATTTATTATTTTTATCAAACAAAATCCAGTAAAAAATATAAAGGTTTTGCTGAGTTATACCTAGATATTTTGAGCATTGTTAATTATTAGCAAACATGCTGGACAAAAACATCAATATATTTTAAGTATACAGTAGAAATTCATGATTGGAAAATCAGTTAAAAAAAAATTAGATATCACATTATTTCTTGCCATTAGGTATGGTATAAGAAATATTAACAAAGACTTCAAAGTACTTATACATAACTCTTCCATAATCTCGGATATAGGGACGTGACGGCTGTGCGGGTTGTGGCGCAGGTCCCTGTCCGCTCGTTTCGGAACGTTGTGGGTTTGATTCCCACCTGGGACAGTTAACATTCATTTTTGGCGGTCTCGGAGAATGCCGTCAAGCGTTAACAAAAAGGACCACTAGACCCACTTGCATGGTGGGTACCAGTAATCTGGAATATGATGAAAAAAAAACTTATGAATTGGGTAACGTCGTTCACACGATATTCACATCGAAGGCATGTGCTTGACATAATTTTTTTTTCTCAAAGTACATTTAATTTCTTATAGTATTGCTTAGTCCTAAGCGCTAATGACTGGAACTAGCATGATAGTGTAAGAACTAAGAGGTCTTTACTCATTTTACTTAACGAAGAAAAATTTGAAGACTGAAGCCCAGGCTGTTGCAGGACATTATTTTATAAATTCTATATTTATTAATTCATTAGTCACACTACCTCTATTTTACTTATTATTATTTTTTCTTCTCTTGTTCCTTTTTCAAATTAACTTGTTTTTTTTTTACCATTAGAGGGCAATTGTTTGTTTTGTTAAGTGTACAAATATCATTATTTTTTGTTGTTAATTTTACTTTTCTCTTTTTTTAAGAAGCATTATTCTTATCTATTTATTTTGTCTTTTTATCTTTTAATTATACCATTTTATATAGTTAGTACTTTAGTACGAGACTATAACCCTCCCCCCATAATACACCGTTAAAAAAAATATATATACATAATGTATCGGTTATATCAACCATAATGTGAGGCCCCACAGGTCGATCTGGTACAAAATAAAATAAATTATTATATAAGAAGAATTAATATTTTTACATAAAAGAAACAAAAAAAAGTTGGTTGGGAATTGGTTTCGTTGAAAATTGTAGCTCTAATTTATCCATCATTCATGATGCAAAATATTGATGGATGATAGTGCATTTATATAGAAAAAAACCTAGCCGTGAAACAACTAAATATCATTGTTAGTTGGTGGAAAATATCTTTTTGAAATAAAAAAAAAGAAGAAAATTCCAGACAGTCGCCGTTCTGATGGACTCTGTCACATTACCAGGGTTTTTTTTAGAAGACGTGATTTGCTGGATTGAGTGGCTCTAATGTGTCGGGATGACAGCCAGTTATGTGTTACAAGTCTTCAGGATGTTCCTTTCAAGATGATATCGAAAAACTAAGGTCATGCTAAATTAGTTGCATGACATTGCTCGAGATAACTCATTTGCGATGTACTTCGATAAAGTTTTTTTCATTCAACGTATTTTAGTTATTAGAAAACCCTCATAATTTCCGCTACTACCATCAAATATATTATAATGGTTTTATCCGTATAGTCTTGTCAGAAATGCGTTATTTTTATCTTAATACATAATTAATTAGTATATATTTCATAATTAAACTCAGTTTTCTTAAGTCATTCATCACAATATTTTTAAAAATGGTAAATCCAATGGTAAGTTGTGTTGCGTATTAAATTTAATATTTTTTTGAATTATGCATCCTCCGGAATTTTATGAATCGCAGGCCGATGAAATTAAGTTATTATTAACACAAACTTCAATGTTCCACATTTACTCTATTTTTTTAATTTAAAAAAACTCCAACGTTACGGCCCATAGGTCATTTTCAAGGAGACAACCTATAAAATTTGTTTTGATATTATTATTATATTACATTCTACTACAATACAAATGTTTTTGAACATACCTTGAACATTGATGTCATAATTCATTAAATTGTCTCCATTGCAGCCTTATTATCCATATCTTATATACAAAAAAAATGTAAATTAAATTAATATCATAACAATTCCAAATAATATTTTTGAAATCATTATTCACTTACAAACCACATAATTTCAATACAAAACTATTCCACAAAAATTATTTTTCCTTTTCTATTAACTTAATTAACAATACCAACAATAAAACCTACCTTCAACAGGTTAGGATTCTGTTATCACTTTATACAATGCTTAATTTATTTTCAATTTAATTAACATTCTTTTTTTATTTGTTGTTTATAATTTAACATCATTTTAAAACATAATTACTTTTTTTTTATCATATACATACTTTTCCATGTATTACCACTTTGTTTACATATACACACTCATATACACATATACATGTATACATCTGTATATTTCAAGAATTTGAACATTATAACTAATATTTTACTAATAATTACATATTGATCTTACTTAAAATTTAAGAATAACGGTGGTTTAGTCCTTTAGAATCTGATTTAAAGTTTACTGTATAATTTATATTTTTAGAAATGTAATTTGATTCCAATATTTTTCTTCTAAAATTATTTTCTTTATGTATTACTTTGACATTTTCAAAATCAAAAACATGTTTCTTTTGAACAATAAATTGTACCAATTTCTATCTATTGGGTGTTTTGTTTTACTACAATAATTTTTCAAATTATTATTTGGTTTGAAACCTAATGAAAAGTCTTCCACATCATAATTCTTTAACGACCTTTTTATCCCTTCTGACAAACCTTTTATATAATTACATTAAAGTTTGTGTTAATAATAATATAAATCACTCTCAAACAATCAATATATGATATTAAGTTATTTAATTCATAATGAATACTGAACGTACAAATCGTTATTACTTCGCGGCTAAAAGAGGAATTCTGTTATAATGACTGCATCAAACAAAAATAGGAAAAAAAAAAAAAAAAGACTCGATAAAGCCACAGGAATGAAGCTCTATGGGAAGGGACGTGTTAAGGTTGTGCTTTTCCTCTCCTCGGTCATATTTAGCTCTTTGCAGGCAGTTACTAATAGCCCAGTAAAAATAACTATAATTTTTAAGAGTATTGAAGTAAATGTTAATTAATTTCTATCAACGGATTCTTATGTAATCATGTTTCGTAAATTCGTCAGTAAAATTTCATCTACAAAAGATATTTAATAGTTGCTCATATTTTTAATTTTTATCTAGATATGACTCATTTTAAGTTTATGCTACAAAATTACAAAGTCGCTAAAAATAAATTTCGGTACTTACGTATTAACGCCACCGTAGCAAAAATTCCTCTAATGCGCCAATCAACACCTAAAGTTTTTGCAACAAATTATAAAATAAAATTCTTTATATAAAATAAAAACACTTTAAAATTCCAAACATTTTATTTATGTAAAGTAGTAAATCAAATTTCCGTGGGAAATGGGCCGATATGGAATTTAATATAGATTCAAAACAATCTCTATATAAAATATTTGTGTTTGAAATACTATATCTCGGAAAATATTGAACTAAAACAGCTCTATTGTCTATTCAAGGGGCTTAACTACTAGAAAATTCACTCTACTTAAAAACATATTTAATACTTTTTATCATGAGCTTGGTTGTTTTCAAGATGTTGGAATTTCATTCCAAAATGAACGAAGATTTAATTTTTTTTACGTACAAACGTAATCCTCCAGGTATAAAAAAAGAAGGTGCGTGAAGCATGAAGAACATCTCGTATCTCTTCCGTTGTTTTAATTCATTTACATAATTATATAAGTAGTTAATAATATGCATAGGTAAGCCTGTGTGCAAATTATATTTTATCTTTAAAGAACCCTACCTGCCTACGAGGAAGGTATTTTGAATAAATAAATCAGGTTAAAAAATAAACTCACAAAAAATGGTGATTCCGTGAAGAGTTACTCTTACTGCTTTTTTACGAGAAAAAAATAATTTATGGATCAATTTCGTCATTAAATAAATTATTACCTTATTGAATATTAGATACTGAAAGGAGGGAGCTACATAGTCCGATCGATCAAGAAGTAACTATCTATGCTAAGAATTTATACGGAAGAGTTGGAAGTAGCTTTAATTTATAG
This sequence comes from Halyomorpha halys, assembly GCF_000696795.3. NCBI lineage: Eukaryota > Metazoa > Arthropoda > Insecta > Hemiptera > Pentatomidae > Halyomorpha > Halyomorpha halys. Next base: position 749,461 of record NW_027112673.1, on the reverse strand, counting down.
TTTTAATTTTCACCAACCTAATGAAATTAATTTGTTTGAAATTAGTGGTAATAAAATCGAAAAAAATAAGAAATTTTTTCAAAAAGTTTAGTTGAAAAATTTCTTTGATATATTAAAAAATTCAATAAACTAATTTCAAAAGAAAATAGATTTATTAATTTCCAAGCAGTTGAGAGAATTTTCCTTTATTCGAATTTTCAGATATTCAATGTGAAGAAAGCCTATTTCAATGAGTGTAAAACTAGCCAATATTAAGACTGTTTAATCGTACATTGACAAATCGTTTGAGTATCTACAAAATACCAAGTGAAATCGATTTTATAAACTGATACTCTTTATAAGTCTATACTATCGAAATAAATTGTTGTAAACATAAGAGGCACATTCCTGCAAAAAAAAATGTATTTGCAGGTATAATAATATGCTTTATTAATCCTGGGACTGATTTCTTTAGAATAATATTGGAAGGTGTAAGACTAAATAGCCTTAATACTAAATTTTCAAAATAAAAATGAAATTATAAAGCGTTATAAGTATAATTAACAGAATGTATAAATTTTAATTATATTATTTCAAATTGTTGAGACAAGGTAATTATTTATTAAATAAATCAAAAATTAGCATCCAATTCTGTCTCAACACTTTATTTTTCACCAGTCCAACGTTTCGGCCATTCTAGCCATCTTCAAGGACATCTTCAATATATTTCTTCCTCACATTAATTTAAAGTTTCTTTTGCAGGCTATTCTGCCCAGGTCATTTTCTTTATTATGAGTTAAAGGCCTATTTATTTAAAATTTAAAATCATTAACATTTAATTTTCCTCTATAAGATTATCAACAATTAATACACAGAATGGCCGAAACGTTGGACTGGTGAAAAATAAAGTGTTGAGACAGAAATGGATACGAATTTTTGATTTATTTAATAAAGAATGTATAAAGTAAAAATAGAACAAATAAAATAAAACTATATATCTTATTACAAATCATAAGGTGACTCACTTCTAATAAAAAATGAAAAAGGAATCAAATATAAGTAAACTAAAAATAAAAAACAAAAAGATGGAATTACTGTTAATACACATATTTACAAGTTTAAACAAAAATCAAAATTATCAAGTACAGAAGATAAATAGATAAATAAACCAACATAAAAGGTAATGAAATAAAATAAATCCGCTAAAAAATAATATATCTTAGAGATATAATTTCAATAAAATGAAAAAAAAAATAAAACAAATGAAGTAGCGATGATTAAATGAATATGCATAGATATTTACATACAAAAATATACACATATACGTATACAAATATATACATATACATGATTATAGGTTTTTTATAAATATTTTAAAAAATTCTATGTATATAGCGGATATAGTCGATGTTGTATAGTGTATAGACAGCTTGCTATATGGACTTCACCTACGTTAACAGGGTTGTCGACCGTTTAAATCTCTCGTTCCCAAATTGGGGACGTCCATGTCAACTCAGTCCGGTATTGAACCTTACCTTCTCAGATTATCTAGGCTCTTCAAATAATCTATCTTTTGCTGAAAAAATGGTAATTGACTGTCTATTTGTATCAAATGATAATATTTCGCCATGTATCTACTCCTATCGGAAGGGTTCAGCCATCAAAAAAGGTATATATAGATATTTTTATTTTCTTCTGTTTTTATTTTTAAAAAATCTTCTTCTTTATAGATCACTATACAGGACCACTTTACATATTATAATTATAGTTTCATTTTCCCAAGTGGGGGGAAACCCAAGCCAAACATCTTACAGGCCAAATAAATGTGAAATGGTTGTTTAGAAAAACTGGTTGCTCAGAAATAATAGTAGCATTCCAGATGTGTAACCCTTCCTCTGAGTTGATTAAAATCGGCGATCACTAATGCCGCTTTACCGTTAGGTGCCTCTCATTACTACACTCGATACGTAGATTGGCCAATGCCTCCCGAAGTAGGTCCTGCTATTCCCAATAACACATATCTCTTTAAATTACAAATGCAACCAAACAAAACCAATTGGTTTATAACACCGATCATAAGGGGCTCTAAAAAGTTACTTGGGTTAAAGCACTCAATCAAAAAGACAAAAAAGAAAAATTTGATACATAACCAAAAAGAAATGTTGACTTTTCCATTTTATTCCATTTATCCACCTTCATACATTTGAAGTATTAAATAATTCCAAACTAAAACCAGAAACAACTGTTCTTATATTTAAAACAATCCTCAGGCCACTGCTGATGTACGGCTGTGAAGTCTGGGGAGCGGCATCCTTCACGAAAAGGAAAAAACTACAATATTTTCAAAATAAAGTTCTAAGAATCGCAGTTAATGCTCCTTCGTTCATAAGAAGTAGCCAATTGCATCGCGAATAACAAATGGAGTTAATAGATGATTATATCAAATAACGGTTCATGAAATTTCACTCCCAGTGACCTACAACCTGGGAAACCCATCCTCAACCCGAAGACTGAAGCCCAGACTGCTGCAGGACATTCTTTTATAAATTTTTAATAAATATAATACTAATTCATAGTCACACTACCTCTATTTACTTATTATTATTATTCATTTTATTTATTCGTTATTATTATTTTTTTTTTTTTCTCATTTCTTCTCTCTTCCCTTTTTCAAATTAACTTGTTTCTTCTTACTATTAGAAGATTGCTTGTTTCATTTAAGTGTACCAATATCATTATTTTTTATTATTAATTTTACTTTCTTCTTTTATTAAGAAGCATTATTCTTATCTATTTATTTTATTATTATTTTTTTTTTCTTTTAATAAGATTATTTTAAGAATAATAAGAATAAGAACATTTTATATAGTTAGGGGTGTCATTTGTATGACTATACCCCCTCATAATCAACTGTTAAAAAATATATATAATAAAAGTTATATCAACCATGTAAGGCCTACTAGGCCGATCTGGTATAGAAATAAAATTTAAAAAAAAGTATTAAATGTAATATTAATTAGAAAAACATAAATATACAATTTTTCCCCCCTGATAAATGCTAGGAGACCATGAATAGGAAGTAAGGGGACTCCCAAACACTGGAATCGTCTTTCCTTTGGACTAATTATAAACATAAAGAAAAATGAAAAAATTGAATTTGAACTAGTGTAGAATAAATATATAAAAATTAGGTAGAGAGTTATCGAAAAATGCCAATCTTGTTCATCAAAGTGAAAAAAGTAGTGAAATTGTTTACCTCCTAACAGTATATTGTACTTTATTTATACGTTTATTTTATATATTTTTCAGTTTTATTTGCATTGTACAAATATATTATTACTGCAATATGTGGTATTTTATTAATATATTTTGAAAATAAAACATTTAACGTTTTAACATTTTTTAGCTTAAGAGCTTCATCAGCTTTAGAGGAGTTAATAAAAAGATGAAAAAAAAAACGTAATATCTGAGTTAGATGTAATGAATGTTTTTAGCAACAATAATATGCAGAGTATAGATACTATTCAAAAATAGATATGAACCATCAAGAATAAGTATACAAATATTGATAAGAATTTTCAACAAATAAAAATAATTTGCAGTCAATAAGAAATATATATACACATATATATATATATATATATATATAAAAAAGCAAACAATTGGAATAAATACTTATCACAACAAATAAAAATATTATTCATTCAAAATTATCCGTTTGAAAAAAAATTAAAAAACAAAAAATTCAATGAATTGGTAAATATTTTTTGTAACGATCAAAATTTTATTATTTTAATTAAAAATACGTATTTTTGCAAAAATAAAAGTAATGATGAACAAAAGGAGTGCAAACTGCCTGTAGTCAAATTATTCAAAACTCATCATTAAAATTAAAAACTAATTTTCAAATAATATAAAAATATTTACATTTAAAAGTATTTTATTTGAGTATGCAACATCCATAGACTGTACGTGTATTTGAATAGAAAATAACCAGTCTTTTAGAATAAAGTATTTCATTAACAAAATACAGTTTCATCATTCATTTAAATAACAACATCAATAAACAAGTTTCTATATAAGAAACATGTCAAAAGCTATTGGTATAATGTTTAAATACAATGTTCTCTTTAAAAATCAAATTTTTCATATTTTTTTTTCCGGGTAAGTTTGAGAGAAATAAAAATAAATTGGAGCCATTGTCCCCTGTAACGAAGGTGTATTTATCGATTGAGGACTGAAGGGCAGTGGAGTGCTGTTCTAATTCTTTTATAGTCGACATTAATTTTCCATATAACCTACATTTTTTTATTAACTGAACTACTCTTAATACGATTTAAAAAAATAGTCTGCTTTGTATGAAAAAAATGAAGAACAATTATAAACATTTAAAAAATTCCTGTTGGGATTTTGTGCCTTACTACAAATTCTCATTCTAGAAGGTAGGAAAAAAGAAAAAAAATTCAGAACTTGATTGAGATTTATTTTTATTTAATTTAGTCATCATTAGGTGACGGGTTGCAATTTAGATATTTCTTTAGTCAGTACGACATTTTTTTTTTTTTAGAATATATGTTTTTTAAGATTCCAAATATAATGACACAAAACATACATTAAACTGTCTGGGAATGGTGGTTATTACTTTTTAAACTGTTGGTAATATTTGTGTGACTTAAGTATATTCCAAAAAAGTTCGAACATTATTTATTCAGTTTTTGATCACTTCATAGTAGATTTTTTTTTCATTTATTGTAAATGAAGGGAAAACGCTTGGAAGTTTTAAAAATATTGACTAAGATGAAATTATAATGATCAATGGGCTTACCGAAATAATTTTTTTTTTTGGAGTTATACGTTAATCTCAGATTGATGTGACTGGTAATTATTAATCTATCCTTGGTTCTTGAAGGTTCCTTTATCACCCTCTGGATCTCCTGGACATACTCCAGTTCGTACTCCAACAGATACTTCCCCTTCAGAGCGGTAACGACCGAAAGGGATGCCGGGGAGTGGATTTGGTGGGGGCGTTTAGACCCTCAGTCTGGCGGCGTCCTCAGCGGGCTCCTGGTGAGTGTAGTCTATCTTCGTCACTCTGTCACTATCTTAGTATTATCGTTGTATTTATCGGTTTCGAACTTCTGTGTCTTCCGTGCTAAGGAATAAATGAAACTAGCGAAAAATAAAAGAACTATTTGAAAAAATAAAATATCCATCTCAAGAAGATAATATCGTACAAACAAAAAATAACAAGTGGTGAGAAAGCAATAAATAGGTAAGATATTTATAGGGTAGGCATGGCTAAGATCTTTTCGATTTTTTATTTTTTTTTTCACTGTTTCGGATTCCGTGCTGTATTTTAATATTCCACAATGATTAATTAAATTAAAATTTAATATTCAATATATCGAAAATATAAATTATTACATAATTATTCCATTAAAGTGTACTAAATAATGAAATAATAATAATAGTATAATAAAATTTTAGAATAACTCATACTCCAAAATTCTCTTACAACGGTATTCTTATCTTCCAATCCTTCATCATTATGAAGCATTCAAAAAACTATATTTTAACCAGTTAGAACTCTACTCCTTTATATTGGATTAATCATTATTTGCACAACACGTTACAGAGCTTCTATTAGTTTATTAATTTTTTCAAACTAAATTTTCATATCTAACATTTGTAGCTGTAACGTACTTAAAATTATTATATTGATGTATGTACAAATGTATTGTTGAATATGTAAATTAATTAATGTTCATTGATTTAATGGAAGTTCATGAAATATTAAAATTATTCATAAACTCATATTGAGAAATTCTCTTGATGAAAAATAATGTATTTTCTTTTTATTATTTAAATATTAAACACTATGTTTCGGGCTCTCCTTATTTACACCTTGGTTAATAATACAAATTTATAAATATGAAATTCTTTAATGAAAGATACAATTGTTTTTTAAATGCATCATTTCCTGTTTGCCAATTACGACTGTAAACTGGATTCCGTTCTATGCAGCAAGCACGTCACAAATTGGAATTGATGTATTATAATTTATTTTGATCCAAACGTTTTGCAAGCCTACAAATATTTCACAAAAAAAAAGTTTTAATTATACTTTTCAAAGATAATTCAAAACTTATTATATTGACATCATTAGAAACTAATTCTATCTTAGCATTATTTATTTTTTTAATTCTAAAGAAAATGAACATCATAAAAATGATATTTCACACAACATTACTTTTGTATAAAATAAACTTGATCATTTTAATGATTTATTCGACAGATATTGTAGATAAAACATGCTACATCCAAAATAAAAACAAATAATGTTATAAATATTTATTGAAAGTTTTGACTTATCTCCGAAAAGTATATTTGAAACCTTTTTTTGTGAAATCTTTTTAGGGTAGATAGTTTGGGTCACTTCAAATTATAATACATCGATTCCAATTCGTGACGTGGTTGCTGCATAGAAAGGAATCGAGTTTACAGAAGCAATTGCCTAACAGGAAATGATGCATTTAAAAACAATTGCCAAAAAAAAAAAGTAATAAGTAATGTCGAGATAAAATTAGCTTGTTATAATGTCCATAATAATTAAATTTAATTATTTTAACAACGTTGGGATCATTTCAAACGTAAACTGTTCAGTGTGTGCAGTATTATTTTTACGATGTTTATTTTCTTTACAGTAAAAAAACTAATCAATAATATCTAGGTAAAATTAACTTTATATAATGTACAATAATAATTTATTTTAATATTGTTAAATTACTCAATACGTTTTATTGAGTTGATCAGGGTTACAGCGGGCCATTGATATAAATGTATCAAAACTTTTCTTAAACCTTGTTTAAGAAAACATTTCGCGCGGTATGATGAAAATCAGATATTTTTTTTTTAATTTTCATAGGGCTATGTATTTGTTATAGTTGATTTTAAATAAATGTGTGTTGAACGTTATATTCCGTTTCAAAAACGGTTCTTACGATTACATTATGTCCTTGGGTGGGTTGGTAAAGATGTGACGAATTGCACCGTACAGGTTAAATTTTGTCGACCCCGTGCAATGAATGTGTTTAGAGGCTGCTACTCGTAATATGAACCATGAACTCTTTACTGACCGATTTAGGGAATAAAAACAGGAGTACGAGAAATTTTCTCTTGATCTTACATTTTTTTTTTTAATTCTGAATAACTAAATATTTCATAAATGATAAATATTAAATATTTCATATTTTATAAAATGACCGTCAACCATTTTCCTTCCAGTGTTAATAAAGAAAATAGGATCAACATATTTTGAAACCAACATCTCAAGTTCATAAAATAACTTTTATTATTAGTTAAAATTGGGCTTATTAAAGTAACTTAAGTTTTATTAATTAAACAAGAAAGCATAAACTCCCAAACAAAACTAAGGCAATTTCTCGTTTCTGTCTATTATTACTAAACACCATTCCTCTTTCAATCCTCGTTTTCCATAAGTTCAAGTCGAAAACATAAACAGTTCTGGAACATAAAAGATTGATGAGTCGATCTATGAGTAGCTCGATATACTCTATCAGCCGTTTAATGATAACTTAAGCAAATTGAAAAATAAAACAATTAGTTGTATAGCTTTGTGATACGACAATAATCTTTACCAGTTTTGTATTAACTTCTCACGTTGATAGTTAAAAAAATCCAAACCTAGAAATAACATTATTCCCTGCTCTCTCAATGTAAACTTTAATATTTTTGAGTGGCTATTTAAATTCAGAAACTATAAATGAAATTAATTATATACTTTGTTTATTTACCATGGTTATAACAGTATTTTTTTCATTATTTGAGCAATTTAGTATATTATTTTCCATATTGTTGTAATATTAATATATGAAGCAGTTACTAGGTTTTTGCCGGCGGAGATTAGGTTCCTACAAGAAAAATTAAATGTTGGTCACTATGTTTAAGTCTAGGATAGTATCTACCAGATTTATTGCTTAAACTGTTATACCTCTTAAGTCCAGAAAAATCAATATTACGTTATTCAAACTAAATAAAGTTTAAAAAAAAAAAAATCAAAACATCATTTTAGAGACATCTTGTCGAAACCATCTTATTGTAGGATAGCTACATGAATTTTTGTTTAGTTCAAAAATTGTTTGGAATATGTTGAATTTTGCTGGTTTTAAAAGATATATATATATTTCGGATTTACGAGGCACCACAGCCGATTTACGACGAAATTTTGTCATAAATGGATGTATTTATAAATACTATTTAACTTACTAAAACTTTACATGATCATTATAATAAAAAAATATATATTCAAACTTATTTTTGGTGACCACTATTAAGTTTAAGTAATTATCAAATTAGTGTATTTGAGTATGAGATGTTTTATACTGTTAAATTTTTGTATGTGTTTTTATTTTAAAAACTTAGTTGAAAATCTCAAGAGTCAGGATAAGTTAAATATTTGTTGTTGAATTGTAAGTGATATGTACTTATTAATTATTTTAATTAATATAAACCCCAAAGTTATCCTTTTTTTATAAATAAAGCAACCTACGTTTCGGAATCCTCCGTCTTCCGGTTAATCTACGATTTTTAACGATGTAATAATAAATTTAATATCATACTGTGATACTCTTTTAAAAACATAATCACCAATGTGACTTTAGCTTACTCCTCTGTGAGAGCTTCAGATAAATTTGAGGTCAGTCCTATTCTGTTTATTGTTGGTAAACAGTTAGAGTATTCTTCAAAACTATGTTTAATCGTGAGAATGGACTAACTATATTGTCACGTTGGAGTTGGCAGTTTTCTGATAAGTTACAAGTGCGTGAGGACCGTATGGCCTTTCCTCAAGCGAGTTAGAGCAACTTCCTCCCTGCGGTCGCTGCTGTTGGTTGTCGACTATAATTTTAATAATTGACGAAATTAAATTATATAGAAATGGACCCAGAGAACAAGTACTATTTGTTGTTAAAATTAGTTTGTAAAGTGTTATAAGTACTCATTTTGTAATGGATGATATTTTTAAAAATAAGTGTATATTTATCATTCATTGTTGCATTTATGAAAATTGTGGCGAACTCTGAAGACGGAAACGTCAGTTATTCTACATAAAAAAAAATTTGAAGTTTATTATTAAATAAAAAATCTAACAGAAAGTACATGTCATTCAAGATTTATATTATAAAATTTAACTTTTTCGGCACAGGGGTGTAGTATATTAAACGAAATCCTAAATATGATTAACGTGTTGTAAGCTTTAGGATAACTTGTAAAAGAAACAAACATTCCATAAAATTAAGCAAAAGTTAAGTCAATGCTTTCTTTTCTATTATCAACAATGACCCATCCAAACTCACAATACCGAGTCCTCACACAGAATAACGGGTCCTGGGACCGTGGGCCTTTCTCTTACTGGGACAGAAGTCGCATTACCTCTTCCTGGCAACAGCGTGTCGAATGGGTTCATCTCGAGGCACATGGATGTTGAGACCGATTGCACTAACCTTGCTCATGCGTTGAGCTTCGACGGCGTAGGAATAGAAAGTAGTGAGATAATGATACTATATATAGAAGAAGGCTCCACCTAACTAAAAGGCCAATTTCATCCTTGATTGAACAACCTAACGCGATGCAGTCGAGATGTCTCCCTCCCAGGCCAACTTCCTATTTACGCTAAGGAATCAGACTTATCTAATTCACTCAGGAGAATTATACAACGTGTACTCTATAGAAATGCCAATCATCTGATGCGTTTTTCCTACTTCTTTTATTTATCATTAGCTGAATTATTATAAGATATAATTTTTAACATTAAAGTTTTATGAAAATATATGGGAATTGAATCTTAAAAAATCAATAAGTGTGAGAACCAAAAAAACAAACAATATATATGTATATAATTAGTTATAAGGTGTATTATGGGTTTAATTATATTAATTGGTATCACAAGAAATACTAGGTCACTGGAATATTATAATGTTGAAGTAATTTCTTTGTATTTCAAACCAAATAATAAAATTAAGAAGTACTGTATTAAAATAAGAAGCAAAATAGAAAATATATAAAAAACTTTGCAGCCATGTATAAGTAGGCTAATAAAACAATTAATGACATGATGTACCAACATAATAATTACATTTAAAAAATGGAAAAGACCCGTTTTGTTTGGAATTTATCAAAACGAAACTGCATTTTAGAATTTTGTAATATATATAGGTAGATGCAATTGTTATTAAAACGATTTGACTTGGGCATAATAGCCTGTATAAAAAAAATATATATATTTTTTTAAATATTTATTTATTGCAATTTACAACTGCACATTATAATACATTTAGTAAATCTGATCTCAGTTAAATTGGAGTGTTACAGGCGTGTAGAGAAACTACCCATTGGTAGCACTCTAATGACACTTTATATTAGCTGGTCTCGTGGCCATCTTCTTTTCAGGCGCCTCGGAGGATTGTCAGGAATGGAAGAGAATGCAAGATTAGAAATTAGGGGGTTTGAGTGGTTAGAGAGTTTATAATGGAAGGAGTGATATCTGGTTCGGGCTAGATCGGTTACATATAATATATATA
>NW_027112673.1:735847-738834 GCF_000696795.3 Halyomorpha halys | reverse complement strand
TTTAAACTTGAATAAATCGATATAAAGTGAAAATATAGTATAATTGTCGGTAGATAATATATACGTTTAATAATAATAATAATAATGAAGGACCCGGAGTTTGGATGCCGACACCACGATTCGTTCTCTACATACAACTGTCTAGTGACGCCCCTCTAAACCCAAATCTAATAAATCACTTTTGACGCAATCCTCCCATCTTCGTTTCGGTCTACCTCTAAGACGCTTATCCGTCGGTTCAGTGTCTATAAATATTTAAGGTATCAGTTCATTACTAAGTCCTACAGCCTTATACGCCGAATTGCTATAACCTAAATTGAATTTAATAAATAAATAAAATAGATGAATATTTTAGGTCAGTTTATTGAAGGCCTAAGGGCTGAAACTTTGGGGAGAAACTTAGTTGAAAGAATGGATCAAATGAAGTTTATGTTTTAAACAAGTTATAACTTTCTAACATGAGTTTACAATATTGGTTTTAAGGAAAGATTATAATATATTAATAATGAATAAGATTATAACATATTAATAATGAATAATAAGGTACAAAAAACATAATTCAATTTTGTGATTGAATATTTTGTTAAATGTCAATCATATTCAATTTTATTTTACAACTTTGAAATTATTTAATCATACTCTTACATCTGTACCTTGGTAAAAAAAAAAAGGCCAATGCCCATTTTATTCGTTTTGAGAAAAAGCTGTTTCAATGCACATTGGCCATTTTTTTATTTTATTGTAGATTTTACATTGGTCCTTTGAAAAAGTCTCCAACTTCTAGTAAGATTAGGGCCTTAATTTCATTTATTTCTTCCACGATTTTGAATTAAGGAATGGTATAAAAATAAAATTGGTGTATAAGAACATTGGCAACATTTTATGAAAAAACATTTTATCAAGGTACAAATATATATGGGCAGCCTATTTTTCGTCGCTATGTGCAACCCTGAAGAATACTGAACCAATCTTCTTAAAAATTATGACTATATTTTTATGGTCCTCAGTAGGTTTAGCAATAATAAAATCAAACGTTATTTAGAGCTAATTTGTAAGGCTGAAGGGTTTGTTTGTTTGCATGTATTAATTTCAGAAACTATCAGATTTGGATAATTATTTTAGCTTTTGACCGTTTATTAAGGAACTCTTTATAACATCACTCTACGACCCATAGGAACAGAGCAGCCATAAAAGTCATTCAAATTAGAAATTAATAATTATTCATACCAGAAGCAGGTTTATTACAATAAATAGATTAACTGGTCGAAATTCACGATATTGGACTCTCAGAAGTAATATTGTGGACGAGATATGACTATACAGCACAATAGAAAAAACCGGAAATCCTTAGAATCAAATCAAAAGAAAAAAAATCAAAATATAATTATTCAGAAGTTCAATAAATTAATTTCACTCTTGTTATTAATATATGAAATATCATATTATTGATGACAAAAAAATATTAGTACAAATTCCTGGTAGGTCTTTAGTTATCAGAGCATGCGAAGCCAGGACAGGAAATGCTAGTTTTTAAATAGACTTAACTGCTAATAGCAAGGCTTAGGTTTAGATATTCGTGCTTTCTGTTTCTGTTGTTATTTTTTTAATTAAAAAAAAAAAGAATGCAACAGTAAGAAAGGTTCAAGCTTCAAAGGTCATTTGTATTAATACTATCCAAAGGTTATGGGATTGAAATACGTGGCTTCAATTCAAACTACAAATAATTCGAAACCTTGCAATGATGACCTATAAAAGTGATTACTAACTAACTATTCTAACTATTGGAGAGATAGGAGCGAACAGAAGTTGAATAGTTAGCTTTAAAGAACAGATTCTTCGTCACTGGAAGTGGCGTTTCACAGACCTTCAACTTGATCGCAAAGTTGCCAACTGTGCAGTGTTGAAAACAATGTGGAAAGTCTGTGGGTACATCTATGGTTGAAACTCTTGTTGAAAACAGAGCTGTGGTTAGATTAAACTGATTTTATCTTACCTCAACACGACATGTTGGCGACATAAACATAAATAAACAAGGTTGGCAACCAAGTCAATCTTTTGTAAGCTCCCTAAATCGGTGAATTATATCTAACCTCAACCACTTAATCTGAAAAATCCATTTAGTATGTGAATCATGGGTTGAAATAAGGCTTATGTTTCGATTTTCGAAAAACTATCTTTGCTTTCTACCGAGCTTAGGAACGTTTTATATTCTCGCACAGGAAGTAAAAGGAATAATAATGAAGGCCTAACGAACCCTAAGGTTCGATGCCAATACTATCAATCGCTCTCTACATACATCTTTCCAGTGATGCCCCTCCAAACCCAATTCTACTAAATCAGTTTTAACGCAATCCTCTCATCTACGTTTCGGTCTACTCCTCGGACGTTTACCCGTCGGTTCAGTGTTGATTAACATTTTAGGGATCGGTTCGTTACTAAGCCCTAGAACCTTACACGCCCATCTTATATGTCGCAATGCTATAACTCAAATTATATTTACCGGGTATAGGTCCCTTAATCCAGTGTTGTGTAGTAGGGATGGGATATCGAAAGAAAAATATCGATATCGGTATCAATATCGATATCGGATAGCAATATCGATATCGATATCATATCGGACCTAAAATATCGATATTTTAAAATATCGATATCGAAAATTTAACGAATTAAAGTAATAATAATTATAAAATGATACCATAGCAAGATATTGGAAGACTTATATTATGTCATATCTTATCAAAATACATAAGAAACTCTTAATAACTATGAAAAAAAGCAACACCACGACAACCATATCATAAACATAAAAAATATTAACTAAAATATAATTGTTTTATTGAAGAAAATTTAAAAATAGAATATCTATATTTTATTTTGATAATTACATATTTATTTCAATATTTTCTTTTGTTGTAATATCGATATGATATATAAGAACAATATGCCGATATTATTTTATTGAAATTTAGATATATTGTTTAAAATAA
>NW_027112673.1:731131-735715 GCF_000696795.3 Halyomorpha halys | reverse complement strand
GTTACTGGATATCGATATCAAAATATCGGATATCGGAGACAAAATATCGATATTTCGATAATATCGATATCGATATCCCATCCCTATTGTGTAGTCTTCTAAATTCTCCCATTAATTCATCCTTTTCGGGCCGAATATTTTACGTAATACTTTATTTTCGAAAACCTTAAGGCAATGTGCATCCCTTAATGTAAGAGACCACGTCCATAAAGAAGAGTAGGAAGGATAATAGTTTTGAAAATTCTAATTTTTAAGTTTTTGGATAGTAGGCGCGAGCTAAAATTTCGAAATATAAAAATAACAAGCATTCCTCCTTGATGAAATTTTCAGGGAGCTTGCGTTAGTATCAGGTTGCTTCCACATATCAATTTTATAAATTTATTTTTATATCAATTATATCTGATTTCATCCACTACTCTACTCTCGCTTACACATGTGTAACCGTTTTTTCTCAGCACACTTATATTTCCAAAACGGCATCACCTATTTGGCTCAAATTTGGAGGGGAATTAAAGATTATTATTTTCATGGCTTTCTATAAAATTCCATTCTCTAATTCCCCTTCAACATCTGTTAAAGTATTTTTATTAACACCCATGTTTCCAACACCCTTTTCTCAATAGATTTCATTCTCAAACGAAAAATCAAACTCATTTATTTAAAAATAAAATTAAAATGTATTACTGTTGATATTTCGCTAATAATCTATCTATATAGCAGAAATAGTGAGATAGCTATACTTTTTTTAATTTTTTACATAGATTATATTTTTCATAAACAATAGAATAGTTTATAATTCGATGATAATAATGCTGATAACGTCATTAATGATAATATTAAAATAAAGTTTTACAATCGTTCATTAAATTATATTAGAATCTGCATTATTAGGTCTGTCCTGCTAAATTTGAAAATTGTTACAACGTCATTCCATGATTCATATATGTACTTATACAAAATAAAAGTAAAACATATAAATCATAGATCTTATAATTAATAATGTTTTATAGATTTAATTTTCATTACGTTTCTCAACCAACAGAGTTAATAGCATCAATTACAATAGAAAAAACTATATCAACATCAGCCCAGTTTCTCTCACTATAAATACCTACTGCTCTGTAATAAAACTATAAACCGGTTTAATTGTTTCAATTAAAAATAACTGAGTGTAAAAAAAAAAATAATCTCAGAAGCTATATGTGATATTAGATAATACACATCGTATGAGTTTTACGATCCATTTATCTGCAGATTCGCATGAACAATATTTATGGACTATAAATCATTTTCAATTATCAGCAGTCCCACACTATAACAAACCATACAGACAAGATACTTGATTTTCATCCATTGGTCAGTTCCTTACATACGTTATATATCTAATATGTTATGTAAGCATGAACATAATTATTTCATATTTCTTTATAAAAGAAATTTATTTTATGTTAAAATTATAGGCAAGATTGCTTTACCAAAATTTTGATTTCCAAATCAAATGTCAGACGACTCGGCTTACATGCCATCTTCAGGAAAACTCTAGCAATTAAAAAAATATATAATTACTAAAAAAAAAATTTTTATGCAATCAATTAATGATGCGTAATTCACAATTGATATATCACTTGCATCATTTTTTTTTGTAGTTTTATTCATTTTTATATAAATACATTTTTAAATTGAGACCAAACATAGCCATGTCAACAAAAAATGACTATTAAAGGAATATTATCATTATCCTAACCTCCCCACTTCGTGAATCCCGTTGTCGTGTAGTCAGTCTTTCGCTTCACTCCAACGTCGAACGTCTCCACTACAACGATATTGATACTGTTTCATGTTAACCGCTGATAAAGAACTTATACTTCATGTGCTTCGATTTCAAGTGAGACTATTATTCTATTAGGTTATCATTAGTAATGGATATAAATGAAATATTTGTGATTAAATATATTAATAATAAGACAGTTAAATAGCTGTGAAATTTAGATGCTTTGAATAGTGTTAATTATGCTTATATTTTATTCAATTAAACATTTTAATCCGTAATCCACTCAGTAAATAATCGAAGAGATTTTTATCAAAATTTAATATATCCACTTTTGAAATGTTAATATTTAATATTTCAATATTATTATAAAAGCATTTCATTTGGATAAATTAAATTTTTATTTTAAAATGAGCATTTGTAACAGCTATTTTACAGTATAAAATTTAATTTTTTTAATAAATTGAACACAACTTTACTTTAGAATTTTAATTTGCCTGAAAAATTTTTACTTCTCAGAGGTGGATATATTAATTTTTGATAGAAAACTCAATTATTTCGAAACTCGTTACTAAAACTTAAATGCTCTTAAATTCTTCTTTTTTTTTTTTATTTTTGGTTGCATTTATTAATTACTTTACACAGTTTGCTATAAGCCTATAATTGATACATATCACACTTTAAGGCCCAAAAACCTTTTGCATGATAAAGTGATGTGATTTGAATCGTCTCTTTCTTTTTATATAAGTTTAGATTTAAACAGATAATAATTCTTTAAAATATCCTATACGATGAAAAAAAAATTAATTAAAAACCTATAAAGTTACTTAATATTAATAATAATTATAAAGGAGATGACTGGGTGTGCGATCAAAAATATTTGTTAACTACTTTATGCGGTTCATTTTCTCCAATCTTCTCCTTCATATTTTAAATAATACGGTCAATCATTTATATATAATGAAACTATAAATGATGAAGAAAGGAATAATTAATACACTTGGTTAAAATATAACAATAAACAAATTTTATATATACAATTTTATATACTAGAGAAATAAAACGGGATTCGTCCAGCCTTATAAAGTGGGTATCCATAAATGGGGAAAAATCTGCAGGTTGATTGTGATTATGAACAATTTACCTCCTTGCTCAGTTATTGTACCAAGAAACAGTACTTCCCTAAAAGGACTGAACCAATGACCCTTAATTAGTTGTAGTGTTACAGATTTTCACTTTAATATATACAACGCAGGTTTCAATTTTTATTTAGGTTTCGTTTATTAGTATCTGTTTGGTAAGTTTACGTATCTTTTTTTGTAATTTTTTGTCGTTTTTCTTATTTGTATGAACGGGTTTTTGGAAATGGGAATAAGAGAGAAGTTCTGTGTCAGTTGGTATGTGTACTCTTTATCAGTTTCAAATATAGATAATTTTTGCCCAGATTTCCCTCTAAACATAAATTAAGTTAAGAAAAAAACCTCAAATTATGTTTTCCCTTATTTTTGTCATCAAATATTTAATTTTACTTTGATTATTACATCTGATTTTAGCAGGATTTTTTTTTATTCCATATTCTTCACATACATTATGAATTTAATAATGCCCAAATGTTTTTCGCGATTTTAATTTTTCGCTCAACTTCAAATTCTGATGGTTGAAATTTTGTATTTAAATTGAGTTACTGTTAGAAAAGTGCCTTTACGGGGTTTCAACTTTTTTTTTTTCAACTTTGCCATTTTTGTTTGTGTTTTTTATTCATTAATGAAACAATTAATTCATTTTGCACATGTATTATAAACAAAACTAAGAGTGAAATAAATAATATCTTACTGACGGGGTTCTGCTGCTCACGGTTTTCTTATATTTTACATTGCACCCTAACTAATTTTATTCTTCACCCCTTTCCACATCTACTAACTCAGAACTTTTTTATTATTACTAAATCATAGCTCACAGGGCTGTATATATCTTCGTTTGATGATATGGTAATTTTTAGGATTTCTTAAAAGTCTGGATACCTGTCATCATCAAATATCAGGGATACCACCTAATTTAAAATAAAATGTTATGCCATAGGTTTACAAAGAAAGGAGGGGAGGGAGACGTAAAATTGAGGGTTCCTACGTAACTCCAACTACTCCTCAACACCTCTAATCATAAATTATACCATGAATATGAATAAATTTGCTAGGTTTTCTTAAGTATTCAATCTCTCTGAATGTATAAAATAAATAAAATATTTAAGCAATTAAATTCTAAAAAATTGTAAATTAATTCAACACCTACTATTTATTCAGTACTGATATTTTTATTGATTAACTGATAAGCTGTAATAATAAGGAGATTAACGAAAAACAATCAATTTTATTATTTTTGTTTTATTTATCATTTTTATTGGTTTCCGTGGAACTAAAATAATTAAATTAAAATAACTAATCGATTTCTTCATCATCACGATTCCAAGGAAAAAAATCAGTCTAGAAAGTGAAAGAAATAAAACTAGCTTACGCTTAACTTTCCCTTGATGCCATTACTTCTTCACGTATGAATGTTTTTAATTTAATGAGATATTCTTATTATAATTTATTTTACGCATTTCAGTTGTTTACTCTTTTTTTAATAAATATTTTTTATTCGAATCGAAGTTAATTATAACTTAAACTATCTTGAAGTGAAAAATAAAAATAAAATAATAATTATTAAAAAAAATTAAATTAAATAAAAAATAATCATAAGTCATATTTATACTTTTATATACAATATTTACGCTATCTACACGAGGATCCCAGAGAGATCGCAGCGCATTGAGGTAA